>NC_079511.1:17628566-17679281 GCF_000801105.2 Raphanus sativus
GGATACGACTGCAGATTGTAACGCGGTTAGGATATTGACACATGCTGAATTCACGGCTTCTCATCCATACCCACCCACCCACACCTACGAAGATATCGATCGACGAGACGAGCCACTTATCGATCGACACAAAGAAGAGAGACGTATCGATCGACCCTACTCTCCACCTATCGATCGACACGCACCTCTCACATACCGAGTGCAACTACCATCGATAGACAGCAACCGAATAAATGCACTCAGACCCACACCGAAACCACAAGCTAACCCTACAGAAATCACTGGTAACCCTTCAGACATTACACCTACATCAGAGGGAACTGAAGGAAGAAGGCTAAGGAGTAGGAAGGAGAAGATTCCTAAGAACCTAAAAAGGGAAGCTAATGAAAAGGAGATAGATGGTTTCACTAAGAAAGTTATCGGAATCCCACCAGAGAAACCTTTTGAGGAGGTTTATTTCACAAAAAAAAATTGTGGATGTTCTTCAGAGAAACAAGGGAGACTGAAACTGACATTAGGAGAAGGTTTGACAATGTCAGAGAAGATATGAGGAAAATGATTACTTTGCCAAAGAAGAGTGATCCTGGGAAGTTCGCAATACCCTGTGTAGTAAAAGGGATTGAATTTCCTCATGCACTATGTGACACTGGTTCTTCAGTCAGCATCCTACCAAAAGTCATGGCAGACCATCTGGGCCTGCAAGTAGAGCCTTCACCAGAGATCTTTACATTCGTGGATTACACTCAGAAAAACTCTGGAGGCTTCATCAGAGACCTAGAGGTACATATTGGTGATGCTATCGTCCCTGTGGATTTTCATGTCCTAGACATCAAGCTAAATTGGAACCCTTCCCTCTTACTTGGAAGAGCATTTATGGCTACAGTAGGAGCCATATGTGACATGAACACCAACAGGATGTGCTTGACTATGATAGATCCAGAGATCCACTACGACCCTGTCAAGCTTGGCAAACCACCAGCCAAATCAGTGGTAAAGGAAGATGATACTGGTATCATCGCAGTTTGTCATTGTGAAGTCGAGTACGAGACAGAGTACTCGGGATCGATCGACAGTACTTTAACATCATCGATCGACACTTGCAAGTTAGAGGAGATCAACAACAACTATGGATCATCGATCGACAGAGACCCACCAGATGATGAACTCGATCTACCAGATCATTGCTACCCGAATTTCGCCATCCCACCCAGCCGAAATGAAGATGATTACTCAGTAAGGAGTTGGGCAGATAGCGGATTTCATGAGAGTTTTGCAGTAGACATAGCCATCTCTTCCCACAGTGGAGACCACAGTGAAGAACATGATGCAGACTATTGGGAAGAGAGAGCTTGGGAAATTTACTTGGAGAATGACAGATTTGCAATTCGATTCCCACCATCGATCGACATCATACGCCCACCATCGATCGATTATCTACTTCATCCAGCAAAACGACATCGTCCATCGATCGACATCGCCAGTATCACATCGATCGATATTCACCCGGACGACTTGAAGGACAAAATCTGAGTTTCACCGATTAGGGCAAGAGTTGGGTATAAAAGGTTGACAACTCAAGCCACGAAAATTCAAAACTTTTCACCTTCTACCCAGCCGGTTCCAGCATTTAGAAACTCATCAATGGAAGACTGCAACAACATGTACAATCGATCCCACCGTGCAGCTAGACGTGCACCATCGATCGCCACCACCACAGCACCATCGATCGACGCCTTCAATAGAGCTCAACCTCGATCTCATGAACCTTACGATATCAGGAACGTTTCACTAACACCTGATGAATTTGGAATTTTCAGGGACACAGATGGCTATGCAAGAGCAATGAATGGAAGAGTTCTGCACATAACCAGAGAAGACGTAGCAGACATCCTCCAAGTTGCTAATGGACCAGAAAACCTGTTCACACAGCAACGTAGCCATCCAGACATCCTAACTCACATCCAGGACAACCACAACACCAACACAAGGGAGGATACAGTTCCTCAACAATTCGGTCAACATAGGAATTCCCATCGATCGACATCGTTTCAACACCATCGATCGACGGCGGATATCCCGGATCGATCGATAGACCAAGAGTCATATCACCCGACCGACGATTTGAGTTTGGACGACGCGCCTTCAATACTAATGGATCCAAGAGATTCAAATGGGAAGCAAAGGATGAATATGGTGTCTACAGAGATGAGTTTGGCTATGCTAGAGTAGTTGATGGTGAGATCATCCAAGTTACCAAGGTGCAAGTAAAGAGAATTCTGGATAGAGCATCCCTTTTTCACAAAGGTTGCTTACGCCTTCCAGAATACACACGCCCGTACCATGCATACATACCACCACCAGTACCCTACAATAGAGAGGAGATAGATGATATGGTGACTGATGTATGGAGAGCTCAGGCAGACCTTGAGGCGAACTTGCACACATTGGTGGAAGACACTTTCCAGCCTTTGGATGTCAGTTACAAGGACTTCCACAATGATATGGCTAAAGTAAGAGTGGAGCTTGGAAACATATTGACCATGCTTGAGAAAGAGGCTACGCCACCAGTATCGACCGACAGAGTACCTGTACCATCGATCGACATCGGCAAGACTACACCCATGGACCAACCAGAATGTTCATCCCCAAAGAGAGATGAATGGGAGGTTGCTTATATCAATACATGGATTGGAGACGTCTACAGCCCTCTCAACAACAATGTCGAATGGTTAAGCAAGAGGATCGATCTTCTACAGAACGAGCTAGCATCAATTCGCAAGAAATATCAAGCTCAGAATGCTACTTTTCCATCGATCGACACACTGAACTCATCGTCGATCGACACAAGGTTCGCAGAACTGGAAGATAGGATGAAAGCAGACGAAGAGAAGCATGATCTTTTAAGTTCAACTATCATGCGATACCTGGATACACTGTCACGACAGCTGGACAAGCTAGAAAGAGATATGAGCATAGTTCAAGCTTATATTGATCTTCGTGACAGCAACGAAGCATCAATCGACAGGCCTAGACCAACATCGATCGACACCGGACCACCACCAGCGAAGAGAGCATGCACCACAGCAGAAGTTGATGAGATCAAACATAAGCTGTACGTAGCCAATCTATGGAGGAGAGACTCATAGAAAGAAGTGATGACATTGACAACACCCTCAACGGAAGAGTGACCAACCTCTGTAGAGCTACTAGTCTCTTGAAGAATGAGATAAGCGATTTGCAGAAAATTCTTGCGTACCAAGGCCAACGCTCAGAATCGATCGACCCAGATGAAACTTCGTCGACCGACAGAGATCCCAACGAAACGACCGACGCACAAGTTATAGCATCGATCGATACAGAATCCTTGGCGGTCCAAAATCAACAGATTCAGGACCAGCACGAAAAACACCAACATGCAGAACTACCTGAGCATTCTAGATTTGATTTCTATCAGCATCAGTTAGACACAGAGGATTTGGTCAGAAGGTTGCAAGTCACAAAGCAGATTTTGCAAAGATATCTCCTAGATGGGCAAGATCAGGTGATGCCACAAGAAGTTTCACTGCTGCTGAGTCCAAAGATGAGGGAAGTGTTTGCCCACCAGCAAACAACAGCCCCCACTGCACCCCATGAGTCACTCACCTACCACAGTCAAGCTAAATGACTATAACAAAGCGCTGAGTGGGAGGCAACCCACTATTAGGTTTTCTTTTATTTTTCTTTATTTTATTTATTTTTCATTTTTGCTTTTGTTTTTTCGGATTTATTTTGCAGTTTTTATTAGATCCATGTAGAATGATGATTCCATCGACCGACATTTACCATTCATATCGCTCGACACCACACGACCATTACTAACGATCGACGTATACCACTACGAATCGATCGACACCTTGTCGATCAGGTTTATTCATTCTACCTTGTTATACTTATTATTTATGATTTATTTTACCTCGCCACCGGCTGTGTTATACTGGGACAGTGTAATTTAAGTCTGGGGGGGGAGTTTACTAATATGTGTTTTTATTTTGTTTTTTTATTATTATTTAAATTGTTTTTCAAAATTATTTTTCGCATAAGTATTAAATAAGGAACATTGATATAGATTTATATTTGATTGTCTGACCACTCTTTAGCACCATTCTAGATTACTGATTGCAGATAGTACTAAAGATGCTAAAGTGGATCAACCTGCCATATATATTCACTAGGTAAGATTGTTTGAAGGAACCAAAGCTTACCTCCAACACTAAAACTGACTTATTTGCTTGTCTTGGGGCTTGGAAACCACTGGATCGGAATCCTCTTACAAGTCTGGAAGGTAAAAAGTCTGTGTGTTTCTGGTTCCTTTCCTTCTCTCTCTTCAGCGTCTCGAGATCTAAGTTTATGTTATAAAAGATTGAAATGATTTTTTGAGAGGCAGAGGGGTAGGAGTGTCTCCCGAGACCCTAGTATTCTAAATCTCAAGGATGATCACACATTATGGAAACGAGGGATAGGTTGAGTACCGAACCCCATTATTCGCTACACTTTGCCAAAAATGTATGAGTTACAATGCAAATGTCAATGAGATGGACTAGATGACATATGTGGCATCGAAACCTGTTGAAATTGAAACTAATAAGAGATTCAGAGAAGAGAGATGAGGGGAGAAAGGAATCGGAGAAGACTACCTGTATGTTCAGATACTTGTTTGAGTTGAATCCATGTGTCCTTTGATCGATACTCCCAAGGTAAAGCCTGCACTTTTATTTTATGTTAAGAAATGAGGTTAGTAGAGGGGAATGTCAGATGATATTTGCTAAGTTGTGGACTAGATGAGTTTGGTTGCTAAGCTAGGATAAAGCATAATGAACTTCTGTGATTAGGATGTTTAGACATGAATTGCAAACCCATAGAATGATGACTTCAATATTTTTAATCTTTGAGTTCCTGCTATTTTTCAAACCTTTTCCAAAGACTACTGTTTTTGCTTGAGGACAAGCAAAGGAGTAAGTCTGGGGGAGTTGATATACCATGGATTTTACCCGTTGTTAACCATGGTATACTAGTATTTTATTATATATTTAATCTGTTTTCTAGCCTGTTAGGTATGTTTTCATGTTCAGGAGCATTTTGTGAGAAAGTGATGTTTTTGGAGCATTTTGGAGTACAAGAGATGATATACCCGAGTTGACCATTCAAGACTAAGTCGGAAGTCAACATTGCGATTATAATCGATCGATACTCATCCTGAGTCGTCGATCGATGTAGCTGAGAAGATCCGCGTACTAGAAAATTATAATCGATCGATACACATTCAGTGTTGTCGATCGATATCGAGGACGAAATGGTTTAGCCGACTACTTCACCAAGACTTCACCAAATTACGAGCTTTTTGATGGAAAACCTTGAACCTTCGAAAGAAGCAAGCTTTTAACAACCCTCAAATCAAAGAGTGTGAGAGAGAGCCTAGAGTTTTATTTGTGTTTGAGAGATTGGAGAGATTTCTCATCTCCTTTTGTATTTCTACTTTATTCTATCTATGCAATTCTTTCATCTATCTATTTTTATGAATTGCTTTGCTATGTCTGAGTAGTCTACTTGTTAGATCTAGGGTTCAAATAGGTTTGTGGGATTAGCCCCAAACTATAATTGCTAAGTTGTGATACTCATCAAATGGATTGCACCCTATGCTTGTTTTAGATTAGCTAACTAGAACATAGATCACTAGGATCGTAGATTATCTTGAATTATCCATTTGAGCTTGCCTGTTTCCCGTTGAGAAGAACGACAGTTCCTCCTTGAGACATTGTGGTCATATTCGGCCCGCGCCTAGGCAGATCTAGAAGCCGTCGATCGATATCCCGATAGGTGAATCGATCGGCGCTGCGAAAGGTGTATCGTTCGATATATCAAAAGGATATCGATCGACTCTTTTTCTGTGTCATCATGCGAAAGGTGTGGCCAGAGATCTAGATATTTTAACCAGTGATACATCACATATGTTAAGCGGCTGAGATCTATAATATCATGCAAGCAACTTGTTAAAGCATTTATAGAGATTAAAATCTCCATTCCAGAATAGAAACCCTATCTTTAGCACACTTTATCACATTTAAAGCAACTAACTTACTCATTTTAGGAATTGTTATTTTCATTTACATCATATAAACCAACCTTGCCTAGGATTGATTAGTAGATTTTATTTAATTGGTTTCCTAGCTCCTCGTGATTCGATCCCTAAGTACTACAGATGTACCTCTTATTTGAGAGAGTAAGCTCTACTGGATAATTTGAGCACTATCAGGAGGGCGAGAATGGAAACCTGTATGACCAGGATGGTCATCTGCGTAATGCAACAGGTCAGAAGCTAGATGCACATGGAAACATAATCCCTGAGCCAAAAGCTGAGGCTACAGAAGAAGCTCAAACACGATTGTTGGCAGACTACAATCGTCCTGATGAGTACTACACCAATAGATCAGCTATTCGACTTCCAGAGATTCAGAAGCCGAACTTTGAGCTCAAGCCTCAGTACTACTCTCTCGTGTCCCAAATACCCTACGCTGGGTTATCACACGAGCATCCTATGGACCATCTGGAGAGGTTCGAGGATCTTATAGCTGCTATTCGCGCAGCTACCTACAGGATCACTGACATCCTAGGCCGACAAAAAAATGCCTTCCTGCGTAATTTCTTTGATGACGCACACGCTGA
The DNA here is from genome assembly GCF_000801105.2 of Raphanus sativus. NCBI lineage: Eukaryota > Viridiplantae > Streptophyta > Magnoliopsida > Brassicales > Brassicaceae > Raphanus > Raphanus sativus. The sequence goes on from NC_079511.1 coordinate 17,635,266, forward strand.
AGACTTAAGGAGCAAAATCGCCACTTTCACGCAAAAGCCTGGTGAGAATTTTAAAGACGCGTGGGTCAGATTTAAGTTCTTCCAGTGAGACTGTCCACACCATGTATTCAATGAAATGCAGCTGCTAAGCACTTTCTATAGAGGTATCGCCTTGAGGTATCTGATGGCTCTTGATACTGCTAGCGAGGGGAACTTCAACACCAGGAATCCAATAGAGGCTGCGAGACTTATTGAGAACCTAGCCAACAGCAGCAGCACCAAGAACACTGACTCTGATAAGAAGAAATCGGTTGCAGCCATCGGGGAGGACCAGATGAATGAAGTCAGAGCTAAGATAGATGCTTTACATGCATTTCTGGGGAAGCCAGTCTACTCAGCTGAAGAAAGAGAGGCTAGAGAAGATGATACAGAGGAAGATGTGAACTACATTGGAGGTACTAGATTTCAGAGATATGGAAACCAGAGTGGCAACAGAAACCTTTTGGCAGTGGTCAGAAGAGTAACTACAACCACAGTTCACAGTATCAGAAACCTTTCACTAAAACCAGGAACTACGGCAACTCAGCTTACCAAAACCCACCACCACCACCCATGAGAGTATGTTTGATGCCATTATTGATAGAGTTCTTGAAAGACAGCAGAAGCTTACAGTGGACTTCAATGGAAAGATTGACTCTGTCTTCAACAATCTGAACACAAGGATATACACCATTTGTACTCAAGTTAGGAAGCTTGAGACACAAATTGTCCAAACTGAAGACTCTACCAGGAGAATTGGAACTTCTATGGAAGTAGGAGAAGGAAGCATGAAACACCACATGAATGCCATCATAGATGATGATTTCCGGCAAGTGGTGAAGCATGAAAAGCTTCAAGAAGGAGACTTCGAAGTGGAAAGTTCACTAAGTGTTGGTGGATCGCAATGGTGTCGATCGACACCAGCTAGTCCACATCGATCGACACAATCGATGTCATTTCCAGATACGACTGCAGATTGCAATGCAGTTAGGATATTGACACATGCTGAATTCACGGCTTCGCATCCACATCCACCCACCCCCACCTACGAAGATATCGGCCGACGAGACGAGCCACTCATCGATCGACACAAAGATGAGACACGCATCGATCGACCATTTTCTCCACTTATCGATCGACACGCACCTCTCACATATCGAGTGCAACTACCATCGATTGACAGCAACCAAATAATTGCACTCCGACCCAAACCAAAACCACCAGCTGAACCTGTAGAGACTACTAGTCACCCTTCAGACACTACACCAACATCAGAGGGAACTGAAGGAAGAAGGTTAAGGAGTAGAAAGAAAAAAACTCCTAAGAACCTTAAGAGGGAAGCTAATGAGAAGGAGATTGATGGTTTCACTAAGAGAGTTATCAGAATCCCACTAGAAAAACCCTTTTATGAGGTTTACTTCACAAGTAGATTGTGGATGTTCTTCAGAGAAACAAGGGAGACTGAAAATGACATTAGGAGAATGTTTGACAATGTCAGAGAAGATATGAGGAAGAAGATCACATTGAAGAAGAAGAGTGATCCTGGGAAGTTTGCAATACCATGTGTAGTAAAGGGGATTGAGTTTCCTCATGCACTATGTGACACTTGTTCTTCAGTCAGCATCTTACCAAAGGTTATGGCAGACCATCTGGGTCTGAAAGTAGAGCCTTCACAAGAGATCTTCACATCTGTGGACTACACTCAGAAAAATTCTGGAGGCTTGATCAGGGACCTGGAAGTGCAGATTGATAATGCCATTGTCCCTGTGGATTTTCATGTCCTAGATATCAAGTTAAATTGGAACTCTTCCCTTCTACTTGGAAGAGAATTTCTGGCTACAGTAGGAGTTGTATGTGACATGAACACCAACAGGATGTGCTTGACTATGATTGATCCAGATATCCACTACGACCCTTTCAAACTTGGCAAACCACCAGCCAAAACCATGGACAAAGAAGATGATCTTGGTATCATTACAGTTTGTCATTGTGAAGTAGAGTATAAGACAGAGTACTCGGGATCGATCGATGACCTCACTACATCATCGATCGACGCCAACGAGTCAGAAGAGATCGACACCAACCAAGGATTATCGTTCGACAGAGGTACACCAGATGATGAACTTGATTTACCAGATCATTGCTACCCACATTTCGCCATCCAACCCAACAACAAACAAAACGATTACTCAGTAAGAAGTTGGGCAGATAGCGGATTTCATGAAAGTTTTGCAGTAGATACAGCCAGATCTTCCCACAGTGGAAACCACATTGAAGAATATGATGAAGATTATTGGGAAGAAAGAGCTTGGGAAAACTACATGGAGAATGATAGATTTGCAAATCGTTTCCCAAAATCGATCGACATCCACCGCCCACCATCGATCGATTATCTACTTCACCCAGCAAAACGACATTATCCATCGATCGACATCGCCAGCATCATGTCGATCGATATTGACTCAGACGACTTAAAGGACAAAATCAGAATTTCACCGATTAGGGCAACAGATGGGTATATAAAGTTGTCAACGTCAACCACGAAATTTCAAACTTCAACAACACATACCCAGCAGCCTCCAGCAACTAGCAACATCACCATGGAGAACTGCAACATCAAGAACAATCGATCCAACCATGCAGCTAGACGATCATCATCGATCGCCATCACCACTGCACCATCGATCGATTCTTTTACCAGAGCTCAATCTCAATTTCATAATTCATATGATATCAAGAATTTTTCACTAACACCTGATGAATTTGGTATGTTCAGGGACAGAGATGGCTTTGCAAGAGCCATGGATGAAAGAGTTCTGCACATATCCAGAGAGGACATAGCAGACATCCTTCAAGTTGCCAATGGACCAGACAACCTGTTCACACAGCAACGTGGCCATCCAGACATCCTAACTTACGTCCAAGACAACCACCACGTCACCATGAGAGAGGATACAACTCCTCAACGTTTCGGTCTACATGGAAACTCACCATCGATCGATATCGTTTCATCACCATCGATCAACGGCGAGTTACCCAGATCGATCGACAGCGCAAGAGTCATATCGATCGACAGACGTATTGAGTTTGGACGACGTGCCTTTGATAACAACGGATCAAGAAGAATCAAATGGGAAGAGATGGACGAATTTGGTGTCCACAGAGATGAATTTGGACATGCTAGGGAGTTAGTTAGAACAACTACCTTACTCATTTTAGGAATTGTTATTTTCATTTACATCATATAAACCAATCTTGCCTAGGATTGATTAGTAGATTTTATTTAATTGGTTCCCTAGCACCTCGTGATTTTATCCCTAAGTACTACAGATGTACCTCTTATTTGAGAGAGTAAGCTCTACTGGATAATTTGAGCACTATCAGGAGGGCGAGAATGGAAACCTGTATGACCAGGATGGTCATCTGCGTAATGCAACATGTCAGAAGCTAGATGCACATGGAAACATAATCCCTGAGCCAAAAGCTGTGGCTACAGAAGAAGCTCAAACACGATTGTTGGCAGACTACAATCGTCCTGATGAGTACTACACCAATAGATCAGCTATTCGACTTCCAGAGATTCAGAAGCCGAACTTTGAGCTCAAGCCTCAGTACTACTCTCTCGTGTCCCAAATACCCTACGCTGGGTTATCACACGAGCATCCTATGGACCATCTGGAGAGGTTCGAGGATCTTATAGCTTCAGCAACCTACAGGATCACTGACATCCTAGGCCGACATCAAAAATGCCTTCCTGCGTAATTTCTTTGATGAGGCACGCGCTGAAGACTTAAGGAGCAAAATCACCACTTTCACGCAAAAGCCTGGTGAGAATTTTAAAGACGCGTGGATCAGATTTAAGTTCTTCCAGTGAGACTGTCCACACCATGGATTCAATGAAATGCAGCTGCTAAGCACTTTCTACAGAGGTATCGCCTTGAGGTATCAGATGGCTCTTGATACTGCTAGCGAGGGGAACTTCAACACCAGGAATCCAATAGAGGCTGCAAGACTTATTGAGAATCTAGCCAACAGCAGCAGCACCAAGAACACTGACTCTGATAAGAAGAAATCGGTTGCAGCCATCGGGGAGGACCAGATGAATGATATGTTGTTCCTCCTTGGACGATCTCTCCGTGCTCCGGTTCTGGTTTGGGTCGGCTGGCTAGCCTCAATTGCATCAAGCCGCTGATGGATCTGTTCCCAACCTGAATTCATAAGATTAGCAATATTGTCATTCAAAGCTCGCATCTGCAAGTTAGATAAACCAGCATAAGAGTTTCCTGGTCGGCTCCTTTCATCCTCACTAGTCATGGTTCCTGAAAATTCTTAAACACAAAACGTTAGATAAAAATCTCACACACTCGAGTGTTTGATCCTCACCCACACACGTGTTTCTCTCAGTTTAAAGTGTGCACTCAAAGTCTTATACTCAAAGTTCTAAGAAGAACAACTCTAGGAATCCCTAACGGGTAGATCCAAACAAACGAAGGTGTTTAAAGATAGAAAGATAAGAGATTTAGAGGGAACCCGCCTTAACCACCTCAAAGGCCGGATTTCTCTTCGGCCAGCATGCTTTCTCTTCCACCACCACACCACAAAACAAATCAAACTTTGAAATTTTTTTTTTTTTTTAACTTTTCTCTTTTTTTTTTTCTTTTTTTTTTACAGCATAAACTTAGATCATTTTTTTTCTTTAACTATGGTGGGTAATGAGGGGCCCGGGTTCAAGAAAGGTAGAAGAAGAAGTGTTTAGAAGAATATGGAGAGATGAGAAGATGGAATGATAAAGAGTTACCGGAAGAGTGGCTCTGATACCACTTGATACACCCTAAATCTGATCACTCGACCGGTATAAAGAGATATGAACTCCGAAGAGAACTGATGGATTGATTGACGACACAATGGGTTGCGGAAGGACCCAATGATACTGCCTGGGTGCTTGCTTGTTGCCTGATATGACTCACAGGTCCAACAAGGAAGCACACTCGATCAGTTGCCGGATATGACGCACCGGTCCAACTAGATTGAGGCGTTCGTTTGGAGCTGACCACACCAAAGAAACTAAAGTGTTCTTGACTAAGAACATAGAGTAAAAAAACTCAAATAAAAGAAGAAATTTCGTTGATCATGTTGCAATGAAGGACTACATTATATAGAGTTTTGAGTCAAAGAAGAATAAAGAAAAGTGCAGAAAACAAGGCATAGAAAACATAAATTTGACTAAGACTAGTCAAAGTGTGGAAAACAAGGGAAGACTGATCAAAGCACGGTCTCAGATGTTGACTGGTCCAGATACATCAGAGAGTCTAGGTGCGTCCGTGATGATCGGTTCCATCGCAGTAAGGAGAAGGACACACGACGGACTGCCCGCGTGGGTGATCATCGAACCATCATGAACGGATGAAGACTTCACTTGACCCAAATCTTCAGAGAGCTTAAGAATCCTTGCCTTAGACGGATTGGAGTCATAAAATCCCATGAAAGAATCAAACTGGTCGATCAGATCAAGAGCATGACCGTCCGGGTGAGCGGTACGAACCAAACGGGCCAAAAGAGATAGGCTGTGGCCTGAATCTGGTTCCTCTCGATCAACGTGGGTTCTGGCTTGACTGTTGGTCTTAGAAAGGCGAGTAGGACGGGAAAGAAGGCGTGTGGGTTGATCAGTTTGGTCATCTGGTCGTGGATCCAGCCTAAGGTCCTTCCCGGGAGTACGCGGGTCAATCTGGTATACTGCTCGGTCTGTCTGCCTGGTGCGGCCGGATCCCGTAAGAACTTAGTAGAATGAATGAATGATTTATTGATATTTTTCTAAGAATTGTTTACAAGAGATGTTTATAACGTTTACAAGGAAAGTGATGAATTTGAGAGCTATTGCTTATGAATAGTAAGAATGCGGATTCTTTGATCATTGTTTGATGTCTTTTTTAAATAGCCTCAGGCCCCCTTTGGTCGCTACCAACTGGTTCCCGAAATCTCCTCCGTGATTTTAGGGATTTGTAACAGCTCCCCTTTGACCGGGTCCTGCGCCTATTTATTTGTCCACGAGCTACCTCTTTTCCTCGACCTCTCTAATGAACATCTTCAGCTCACAGCCTCCGGCTCTGTCTTAGCTGTTTTTGAGGATTTAATCCATGATGGGCCTATCGCGGCCGTTATCATTTCTTGTTGTTTATTACTAGCTAGAGGGTCATATTTGGGCCCAACTGTTGCCCCCAGCTTTTGAGATAAGATTCCTTATCTCAGAAGCTAGACCTAGCCGCCGAGCATCAATTTTTTCGTTGAGATCTCGAGCAACAGTTATCTTTATTGAAGTTTTCCTTTGCTTAATCTGATGGCTACGATTGCGTATGAAAAGGCGCAAGTATCCGACTTCTCGGCCAGCAAGCTTCCCATTCCTCAATTCTCAGAGAGTTCAGGTACTTTCGAGATTAACATGTTTAATATATCTTTTTCCGGAGAGTATGGTTCTAACTTAGGTTTGGTGGGCCCTGATTCAGCTCCAGTCGAGACGTCCCAGATGGGCGATGACAAGGAGGCAGATGAGGGAGATCCAGCCAAAGAAAGTGATCCAGTTGAGGGAGACAAGGATGTCGGGATGAGCTCCCGTGATAATGATGTCTAAGAGCTGCGGCTCTTTTTGAATTGTAATGTTGCTTTTCATGACTTTTGCCCAATGGGCTTTGTTTACGTTTCAGACTTATAGCCTGAGGAGGCTTTTAAACCTTGACTTGTCTTAGGGTCTTCTGAACCCTCGTTAGCCTGGGGAGGCTTTTAAACCCTTTTATTCAAATTTCGGTTTTGTTTTTCGTATTAAGTCATTTGACTTGGTTTGATCGTTTCTTGGATGAGATTGACTTTTGTCAAGTGGAAGTTTCGGTTAGGACATGTATCGTGATTATTAGATACAATGTCCAACGACTTATCAGGTCTCGAAGATTTCGAGTGTATTCGATTACGAGGATCCTTAGAAGGAGTTCCTGAAATATTGAGATTAGCTCTGGGTTCATGGGAACCTGAATTCGTTTGTGGATTTTAAGACCCATTGAAGTTTGCTTAGGATTCTAAGACCTTTTGGTATTTGATAAAGATTTTAAGACCTTTTGAGATTTGATAAGGATTTTAAGACCTTTTGGGATTTGATAAGGATTTTAAGACCTTTTAGTGATTTCTAAGGATTTTAAGACCTTAGGTTTGTAGACGTTTGATTTCGCCTGAAGAATTTTAAGACCTTCGAGGTTACTAAGGATTTTAAGACCTTAGGTCCAGGTTCATGGAGACCTAAGTTTGTCGGAAGGATTTTAAGACCTTCGAGATTACTGAGGATTTTAAGACCTTAGGTCCAGGTTCATGGAGACCTGAATTTGCTAAAAGGGTTTTAAGACCTTAGGTTCAGGTTCATGGAGACCCGAATTTGCTGGAAGGGTTATAAGACCTTATGTTCAGGTTCATGGAGACCTGAATTTGTTCGAAAGTCGAGGTATCGAAGATAATTGTTTTATTGATAGTAGAATATATGGTGTTATAATAATCATACAATCACTGTTTGGGCTATATGTTCTTTAACCAAACATATGCCCTCTTTGGAGAGAGTGTTAAAATGAAATTGGGGCTGCACTCATAACGGAGTTGCCTACGTACCCAGTCAAGAGACCAAGCCTAACGTAGCTCGAGAGATTTAAGTACCTAATGATAGTATCTCTTCAGATTTGTGGCATTCCACGATCTGATTTCAGGTACTCTGGTTCGTACCTTCAGGAGCTTATAGACGCCAGGTCGTACCACATGGATAATCCGGTAAGGACCTTCTCAATTGGTCCCTAGTTTCCCAGCATCTGGTTCCTTGGTTCCTTCGAAAATCTTCCTAAGTACTAGGTCACCTACAACGAATTGTCGAGGCCTGACTTTGGAATTGTAATGTCGGGCCATTGCCTGCTGATAGTGTTGAATGCGAACCAAGGCTCGGTCTCGTCGTTCCTCGATTAAATCGAGGCTGTCTGATAAGAGCTGGTCATTAGCTTCGGGATCAGACGTACAGAGTTCCCGACGGAGGCTCCCAGTGGAGGTTTCCGCTGGGACGACAGCTTCCATCCCGTAAGCTAAAGAGAAAGGGGTTTCCTCTGTAGCTTTTCTTAGGGTGGTTCGACATGTCCAAAGTACTTCAGGTATCTTTTCAGACCAGGTTTTCTTGTTGGTTCCAAGGCGTTTCTTGAGGTTTGCTAATATTGACTTATTAGCAGCCTCCGCCTGACCGTTACCTTGAGGTCGTCGAGGTGTTGAGAAGGTAAGACGGATGTTCTACTTGTCGCAAAATGCTTTGAAGTCGCGTGAAATGAATTGTCCTCCGTTGTCGGTTACGATCTCATACAGGACTTCGTGGCGGCAGACAATGTCTTTCCACACAAATCCTTCGACTTCGAATCTAGTTATCTGTTGGAAAGCTTCAGCCTCTATCCACTTCGTGAAGTAGTCTGTCAGGACCAAAAGGAAGCATAGCTTCTGCCTTCCTCTTCCTGATGTTATTAGTGGTCCTACGATGTCCATGGACCACCTCATGAACGAGTACGGAGCGGATATTGAGGATAGTTTTTCCGCAGGTTGATGTATAATCGGTGCATGTCTTTGGCATTTATCACATGAAGAGGAGTAAACCTCACAGTCAGCGATAATGGTGGGCCAGAAATAGCCCTGTCTTTTGATTCGGATAGCTAGAGCTCTGCCCCAGAGTGGTTTCCACAGGAGCCGTCGTGCATTTCTTTCATAAGATTGATAGCATCGAGGCCATGGACGCATTTTAGGTAAGGTCCGGAAATACTTCGTTTATGGAGGGCTGACTCGATTATGCAGTATCTTGCGCTTAATGCTTTGAGTTTTCGGGCCTCCCACTTATTGGGGGGAGGGATCTTACCCTCCAAGACGTACTGCATGATTGGTATTCTCCAATCCTCTCTTCCAATGATTTTATCATGAGGAGATGAGGGCGGTTCTTGTTCAGGTCCCTGAGTGTCTTGACCTGATGTCATATTGCCCCCGGAGATATTGGTCGGATTAGGCTCAAAGGAGTCTGAATTTTGAGGAATACCTCCAGTTCTGGTGTTGTTCTCCGGAGTCTGGGTCGTTTCTTCGGATGCGCTTTCAAAAGCAGAGGGACTCCTGGTCCTAGCTGCGCAGACAGGTGAATCCGAGGTCTGGATCTTGCCCCCGGAGATATGCTTTTTAAAACTACGAATTCTGGTTTTCGGGAACCAGTATGTTGTGAGAACTTGGGTCGCTACCGTCTGGGGGTAGCTACCTTCCGTTTGCTCTTTCGGCTTGCTATCGATCTCAGGTTTGGTAGCTATGTTGATACTTGGTTTTTCGATTCCCTCTACGGGTATGATCCGTTTTACGAGGCGGTCTGATGTTGACGCTAGAGCAGCCAACGAGTCTGCTGAGGAGTTCTCTCTTCGTGGGATCCTTGTTAGTTCAAATCTGTTGAACTGCTTAGTGAGGTTCCAAACAACTTCGAGGTATGCCCCCATTCTTTCGTCCCTTGTTTCATACTCGCCGTGGAACTGGCTAGCTACTATCTGTGAATCACTATAAGCGTTCAGCTCTCGAATTCCGAGGCTTAGGGCGAGTTTTAATCCTGCAATTAATGCTTCGTATTCAGCCTCGTTATTAGAAGCGCTGAATCCGAGCATGTAGGATTGTTCGATAGTTTCTCCAGCTGAGGAGGTCAGCCTTAGACCGATGCCGGAACCTTGTCTTGACGAGGCTCCGTCAACATACAGACTCCACTTCGGAGCTTCCGTTTCCAAGTCTAGTTGTTCGGAAGCTAGCTCGATTATGAAATCGGCAAGGACCTGAGCTTTTGTTGCTGCTCGAGGTCTATTCTCAATATCGTATTCACTGAGCTCTATTGCCAATTTAGCTAATCGTCCTGATTGGCTAGGGCTGTGCAAAATTGTTCACAATGGTTGTGAAGTCATTTCGACGATTGAGTGCGATTGGAAATAAGGTCGCAATTTTTCGGCAGTTGTTATGACAGCTAGAGCTAGTTTTCCATAGTAGGGTATCTAGTTTCGGCGTCTATCAGACTCTTGCTGGTATAGTAGATAGGTCTTTGCTCGTTTTGCTCTTCTCGTACCAGCCCACCACTAACTGCAGCGGTTGACACAGCGAGGTACAGATACAGTAATTCTCCCATTACTGGTTTGGCCAAGATGGGAGGTTCGGAGAGGTAAGCTTTCAATTGCTTGAAGGCTTCCTCGCACTTCTCGTCCCATAAGAACTTCTTATTATTTTTTAGAAGTTTGTAGAATGGGAGGCACTTATCAGTGGACCTGGATATGAATCGATTTAATGCTGCGATTTGTCCAGTCAATCTCTGTACCTCTCTGGTTGTCTTAGGTGACGGCATTTCCAGAAAGGTAGCTATCTGTTTCGGGTTGGCTTCGATGCCTCTTTCGGTTACGAAGTAACCGAGAAACTCGCCTGAAGGTACCCCGAAGGTGCACTTGGCAGGGTTGAGCTTCATATCGTATTTGTTGAGGATATGGAAGCGTTCCCTTAGGTGGGAAATGTGATTTTCTCCAACTGAGGATTTGACTAGCATATCGTCAATATAGACCTCCATGGTTTTCCCGAGCTGGCCAGCAAACATTTTATTCACTAGCCTTTGATAGGTAGCTCCTGCGTTCTTTAAACCGAATGACATGACCTTATAGAAATAGGTCCCTCGTTCAGTTATGAATGCGGTTTTCTCTTGATCGTCGGGATCCATCATGATTTGATTGTACCCTGAAAAGGCATCCATGAAGGACATTAGCTGGTGGCCAGCAGTGGCCTCGACCAAACGATCGATGTGAGGTAACGGGAAGCTGTCTTTTGGAAAAGCTTTATTTAGGTCGGTGAAATCTACGCAGATTCTCCATTTCCCGTTCTTCTTTTTTACTACTACTGGATTAGCTAGCCAGTCGGGGTAATGTACCTCTCGAATGGACCCAGCTTTCGTAAGTCGGTCGACCTCGTCGTTAACAGCTTGTGCCTTTTCTAGGCCTAGCTTGCGACGCTTTTGTTTGATCGGTTTGAAAGTGGGGTCTACATTAAGCTTGTGAGTAGTGACGTCGGCGTTTATACCCTTCATGTCATTGTTTTTCAGGATTTGAGTCGTCGATACTAACTTGCTCGGTGAGGATTTTAGGGGGACCTCGAATATTCTGTTGCATCTCACGACCCTCTTGGATCTGTAATTGCTATTGGGCGATTCTTTAAGAATTTTGAATCCTCCTAGGTAACAGATCCTGAAGATCTTTTGGTTACCGTGCACGGTAGCTATCCCTTCAGGTGTCGGAAACTTCACACATTGGTGGTAAGTTGAAGCTACTGCTTTCATCTTATGGATCCAAGGTCTTCCTAGGATCGCATGGAACGGGGAGGGTCTGTCGATGACTACGAAGTTCGTCATTTTCATGATTCTGCCAGCTATAATTGGGAGTTTGATAGTTCCTAATGAGGTAGCTGTTTCTCCGGAAAAGCCTATGAGACTAGCCTTCTGGTCAATGATTTCGTACTCGTCTATTTCCATCCCCTTCAGGGCGCTGTAGAAAATGAGGTCGACAAAGCTCCCGGTGTCTACCATGAGCTTGGGTACTTCGTACCCCGCGATGTTCAGGGTGACGATCAGGGCATCGTCGTGAGGTCTGTCAAGGTTTGACGTCTCACTTTCCCAAAAGGAAATCTTAGTGTTAGACTCGGGGTTAGAAGGCTTAGTTTGAGTGTTAGACACAGCCTTCCAGTACATGAGTTTTAATAGAATTAACAGAGTCTCGACACATATCGGATCCACTGAGGATGTAGTCTACCCTCGAACCGGGGCTCGACTGAGGTAACGGTTTGCTCAGGAGGGCCTCGATTTGTAGGCTTTTTCCTTGGGGGAGCTTCCCAAGGATCATGTCGACCCTTTTCTTAGGAGCTGGGGGTGGTGAATCGGTCTCTTTTTCAGGAGACCTTTCTCGTTTCGGTGAGGTGTCTCTGGGACCTCTTTTCTGGTAGGGCTGTGGTTTTTTGAGGTCCACGCCCTTTATTTCTCCAGCTGTGAATTTAGCTGCCAGTTGTCGTTGGAGGTCCCAACATTCCTCAGTTGAGTGTCCTTTCCGATCGTGATAAGAGCAGAGTTTGTTCTCATCATATCCTTTTGACCAGGGGGTTTTGTTTGCTGCGGCAACAGGTTTTTCTTCCTTATCTTCCTCGATTGCATAGGAATGTTCTCCCTCGGTCTGATTGTTTCGAGAGTTCCCCTTTTTATGAGGTCCTTTTGCTTCTGAGGCTGCACCTTTCGGGTGATTCTGGGGTTTCTTGTGGAGTTTATCCAGTGCAGATGTTTCCTCTTCCAAGGTGACGTATCTAGACGCTTTATGAAGAGCATCGTCGATAGTTGGGGGAGGATTGAGCGTTAGCTCCGACCAAAGTTCCGATTTATACCAGAGACATCTTCTGAGAGCCTCGATGGCTACCTGGTTGTTAGGGTTTGAGAGCTTAGTTCTCACTGCTCTGAATTTTTCGATGTAGGCTCGTAGTGAGTCTCTCACTCCCTGTCTGATTTTCCAGAGGTCAGCCTCGGATGCTTGCTTCAGGATATGAGTCTAGTATTGCTTCATGAAAGCGTTGCTTAACTGGTCGAAGCTATCTATCGAATTTGGTTCGAAACCAGAGAACCATTTGAGGGCTGTTCCGACTAGATTTTCGGCGAATGTCCGGCAGTAACCTGCTTCGCATTCTTCTTTCGTAAAGTGAGCTTTCACGATAGCTAACCGGAAGGCTCTCGGGTAAGCCTTTGGGTCTGAGGTCCCGTCGTATTCGGGGATCCTAATTTTTTGGGTGTCTCTTATGTAAGAGTTGGCAATTCTGTCAGTGAATGGAGTTCCACAGATCTCTTCGATCAAGCTCTCGATTTCGGGAGCTGAGATCGTTGCCTTGTGGACTTGAGCTCCCAATTTTTGGAGAGCTGCGTGAGTTCGTTCTATATATCTGCGAATAGCCTCAGGTCCCTCTAGAGGAAGGACAGTCGGGTCATCATTAGGTACTTGTCGAACAGGCCCCTGCTGGAATCGTGTTCGATCATTTTCCCAAGTGCCAGGTGGGCTGATTTGCTCACTGGCCCTTGGGTTATTTTGACGAGTTAGGTTAGTGGGGCGAGTTGTAGGATCAGCATCGGTCCTTTGATGTTCATCCGGATTTGTGTTTAGGTTTCTGGCCTGAAACACCGAAGCTGACGTTCTGCCCCCGGACGAATTGGATATTCCTTCTCCTGACCTAAGAATAGGTGGTGGAGGAGGTAAGCGAGTGCTCTGACCAGTAATCTGCTCTGGTACAAACCTGGTTGATGCTAGGTTGCTTCCCATAGCACTAGTGAGAGGCGGGCTAAACACAGGAGTTGTCCTAGGGTGAGGCGTTTGGAAAGCAGGTGCATGTTCTCCCGAACCAGTGTTATCAAGGAAAAAATCTAGACGTCCTCGAGGGAACGAGGAGTCGGTTATTCGATCTCGGAAGGTAACTCCCGAGCCCCGACGTTGCGGTGGTTGGGTTGTTGCGATTAGAGATCTAGTGATCTCTTCGAATCGTTGCTGCTGAGCGGCTAGCTGTTGCATGGTACGCTCGCTTTCTTGAGCTTTGTTTACCAACTGCATCATCGTGCGACGGATCTCAGAGAGCTGAGCCTCTGTCTAGTTCGGAGCAGGTTGATGCTGAGGGGTAACAAGGGCTGGGAGCCCTGGATCGATCCCACTGGAGGTTCTCATGTTGGCTGCTCCAGCACTGTTCATCGAGATACTGTTCATCGAGATACTGTTCATCGAGATACTGTTCTTCCAGTACTGTTCATCCGAGTACTGTTCATCGGAATACTGTTCATCGGGATACTGTTCATCGAGATACTGTTCATCGAGATACTGTTCTTCCAGTACTGTTCATCCGAGTACTGTTCATCGGGATACTGTTCATCGGGATAATGTTCATCGTGACACTATTCAGTGGTTAGATGGATTTGTTGTCTGATCGACTGGATTCATCCTTAAGTTGGAGTAAGGGATTCGATTGTTTCTTCCCCACAGACGGCGCCAATTGTGAGGGATTAAACTCACCTCCTGATTTTTAGGTCAGGTTAAAGTTTAGGAAAAGTTAGGGAAAGATAACGTGGGCTGAATCCCGTAAGAACTTTGTAGAATGAATGAATGATTTACTGATATTTTTGTAAGAATTGTTTACAAGAGATGTTTATAACGTTTACAAGGAAAGTGATGAATTTGAGAGCTATTGCTTATGAATAGTAAGAATGCGGATCCTTTGATCATTGTTTGATGTCTTCTTTAAATAGCCTCAAGCCCCCTTTGGTCGCTACCAACTGGTTCCCGAGATCTCCTCCGTGATTTTAGGGATTTGTAACAGCTCCCTTTTGACCGGGTCCTGCGCCTATTTATTTGTCCACGAGCTACCTCTTTGACCGGGTCATGCGCCTATTTATTTGTCCACGAGCTACCTCTTTTCCTCGACCTCTCTAATGAACATCTTCAGTTCACAGCCTCCGGCTCTGTCTTAGCTGTTTCTGAGGATTTAATCCATGATGGGCCTATCGCGGCCCGTTATCATTTCTTGTTGTTTATTACTAGCTAGAGGGTCATATTTGGACCCAACAAGGTGCATCAGATAAGATGTGTAGTAGATGTGATGGCGAGGCGGAAAGTGTCAATCACCTCTTGTTCCAATGTCACTACGCCAGAAGGGCTTGGACAGTTGCAAATATACACATTCCCCCATCCGGAAAATGGTCAAATTCTTTATTTGCCAATCTTTATTGGGTCTTGAACTTGAAACAAGAGTACCCAAAAGAGGAAGTTGATGAAGGATTTGTACCAGTACTGCTATGGAGACTATGGAAGAACCGTAATGAGTTTTTATTCAGAGGGAAAGATTATGATGCAGACTCAACAGTTAGGAAAGTCTGGGAGGATGTGGAGGAATGGAGAAATAGAGAAGAGGTAAAAAATGAGGAGGTCAAAACACCCACAACAGTAGTACCCGACAGAAAGTGGAACTCTCCACTGCCATTATCTCTGAAATGCAACACTGATGGTTCGTGGTCAAAGGAAACAGAGAACGGTGGAGTGGGCTGGGTTTTGAGAGACCCTCAAGGGACACTGGTGTGGGCGGGAGCAAGAAAACTACCAGTAGTGCGATCGGTGATTGAAGTGGAAACAGAAGCCATTAGGTGCGCAATTCAAACATTGGCTGGATTTGGTTACAGGAAGGTAATTGTTGAGACAGACTCTCTAATCTTGACAAAAATGCTCAATGGAGAGGAAGAATTCTGGCCGGTACTCGATCCCATTATGCAGGATATTTCGCGATCTCTGGTAGTGAATGCCGATTATGAAATGGTATATTTTCATAGGTGTAACACCCGTATTTTCCAAAATAAAATAATAATTAATAATCTCATAAAATCTCCATTTATTACTTCTCAAAAGTCGAATAAATAATCAAATAAAATAAATCCCGGAAAATATCGATAAAAGTATAAAACCGAAGGTCTGAAAATATGAAATAAACTCCCAAAAGCGCCAATCCGAAAGCAATCACTTCTGCTGGTCAGTCTCACCTGGAAAGGGGAAAGAAAAGAGGGATGAGCAATATGGGAGTCACTCAGTGAGGTATGGGATGCTAATCCACAAACCACTGACTCAAGTAAATAGAACTCCCACTATGGAAGTTTAGCTCTAACATGAACAAGTAAGACGCCTAAAGCATCACACACAACAAACACTGCGCTGATAGTGCATAGCTATACCACACACCCCGCATCTCCGCATACGGATATACATATGTGGCGTCGCTAGTACAGTCTTTCTCTGTACCCCCGCCCTCGATCGCTGCGTCAGATGCAAACGTCTCTGCACCACGCACCACACAAATTGCATCGCTAGCCCAAACGTCTCTGAGCCCCCGCCCCTCCACAGTGGCGTCGCTAGTTCAGGCATCCCTGAACCCCCGCCCTCGCACATAGTCCCTACTCATAACTATGTATATCTCATCATCACACAATCCAATCAATGGTTGAATCCTCTAGATCCCTAATTCCGGTTTGCAATATATAAACTAACTACCAAGCAAGGACTCAAGCAGACACATTTCATGTTTCGAAGTCTAAGCCTATCATAGAAGGATTCTACACTGGTATGGAATTTATGGAGTAGACCCTCACCTTAGCCACAGATTCTGAAGAAACCTGAGAAACACAGAATGGACCTCGACGTCTCTGAAACAGCAACTCTGGAACTCTCTGAAAATAAATGAATATAATGATTCTGGTAGAACTGATCTATAGAGAAAACATGTGAATATCTCAATAACTGACCGTTAAATTTTCAATCCCTCCAATCAGAATGTAGTCCTAGATGTCCTCTGTCCGTAGCCACCGAGTTTACTCCGATCGGACACCATTTGATCAACCAAAATGGCTTCACTCCTAGGCTGGTCACAAACGCAAACTGCACCAAAACCTCTCACGAAAAGAAAAGTAATCTTCCAGTCACAGCTTGGGGACATGCAGTATTGCATGCTGCGGAATTAATACGCATCAGACCATCTAGTGAACATAGATATTCACCATTCCAGCTCCTCATGGGTCGAGAGCCAGACATCTCCCATCTTAAGACTTTTGGATGTGCTGTTTATTATCCAATAGCTCCACCACAAAGAACAAAGATGGGAGCTCAGAGAAGGATGGGAATATATGTTGGATATGATTCTCCTTCAATTATAAAATACCTCGAGCCAACCACGGGTGATTTATTTAAGGCCAGGTATGCAGATTGCCATTTTGTGGAATCTGAGTATCCAACATTGGGAGGAAATAATAGCAAGCTGGTAAAAGAAATTACATGGAATCATACATCCCAAGCATGGCAAGATCCTCGAACTCAAGTCTGTGATCTTGAAGTTCAGAAGATTATACATCTTCAAGAGCTAGCTAATAAATTGCCAGATTCCTTTGCTGACCCAAATAGAATGACCAAGTCATATATACCAGCTGCTAATGCACCAATAAGAATTGATGTCCAAAAGGGACAAAATCAAGTTGCTACAGAGTCTAAGACACGTCTTAAACGTGGTAGACCAATTGGTTCCAAAGATAAGAACCCCCGCATAAGTAAGAAAGGTGCTAAATAGACCGTGGGCGAGGGGGTGAAGGAGCTGGTCGATGTGGTCGATCCGTCGGTCCAAAAGGACCGGGACATGGACGAACCAACGTCCGGACATGGGCCGGGCGTACCAGCATCCTCAGACATGAACATTGGCATGGTTGCTAAGGGGCCTAATGAGATTTGGGACGCCAAAACTCAGGGTTCTGAACCACCTGACAATGAAGAGATCTCAATAAACTATGTCATGTCTGGAAAACAATGGAACAGAAAACATGTCGACATGGATGATTTATTTGCATATCATGTAGCACTTGAGATCATTGAAAATGATGAGGATCTAGAACCCACGTCCATTTATGAATGCATGCAAAGAAAAGATTGGCTTAAGTGGAAAGAAGCCATAAACGTGGAGTTAAACTCTTTCAAGAAGAGAGGTGATTTTGGACCAATACTCCTAACACCACACAATCTAAAACCAGTGGGTTACAAATGGGTCTTTGTGAGAAAGAGAAATGAGAATGGTGAAGTCGTGAGGTATAAGGCCCGACTTGTTGCACAAGGATTCTCACAGAGACCAGGAATCGATTATGAAGAGACTTATTCTCCCGTGGTGGATGCAACAACATTCAGATTCCTTATAAGTCTGGCCATAAGAGAAAATCTTGATTTACGGTTAATGGATGTAGTAACCGCATATCTTTATGGACCACTGGACAATGACATATACATGAAAGTACCAGATGGTATTGAAATACCTAAGGATGCTAAAGGTTCTCGAGAACAGCATTGCATCAAGCTTAACAAAGCTTTGTACGGATTAAAACAATCTGGTCGTATGTGGTACAACAGATTGAGTGAGTACTTACTGAAAGAAGGCTACAAGAATGATCAAGTAAGCCCATGTATATTCATTAAGAAATCCGGCCAAGGCTATGTGATCATAGCCGTGTATGTTGATTATCTAAACATACTTGGAACGGCCAAAGAGATTTCCCAAACAGTTGAATATCTCAAGAAAGAATTTGAGATGAAAGATTTGGGAAAACCCAAGTTTTGCTTGGGACTACAGATTGAACATCTTAAAGATGGAATCCTTGTGCATCAAAAGACCTATACTGAAAAGGTTCTTAAAAGGTTCAACATGGATAAGTGTCATCCACTTAGTAGCCCCATGGTTGTAAGATCCCTTGGTCTAGACACTGATCCGTTTAGACCTAAGGCTGAGGATGAAGAGGTCCTTGGTCCAGAGTATCCTTACCTCAGTGCCATTGGCGCCTTGATGTACTTGACTACACATACTAGGCCGGACATCTGTTTTGCTGTGAGCCTATTGTCCAGATTCAGTTCATGTCCGACCATGAGGCATTGGAATGGGATCAAACACATTCTAAGATACCTACAAGGAACTAAGGATCGATGTAGGTTTATTTTATGCTAACCAAAACAAAGAAGATTTGGTTGGTTTTGCTGATGCAGGTTACCAGTCCGACCCACACAGTGCTAAGTCCCAGACCGGCTATGTTTTCACATATGGAGGCACGGCCATTTCATGGAGATCAGTCAAGCAGACCATATCAGCCACATCATCCAATCATTCGGAGATATTGACAATCCATGAAGCAAGCAGAGAGTGTGTCTGGCTGAGACTCATGACACACCATATTCGGACAGCATGTGGGATCACAGATGGTAAAGACGAGCCGACCGTCCTTTATGAAGACAATGCGGCCTGCATAGCTCAGCTCAAAGATGGATACATCAATGGTGACAAGACTAAGTACGTTCTCCCCAAGTTCTTCTTCACCCACGACCTTCGGAAAGAAGGAGAGGTCAAGGTACTCCAAGTCAGATCAAGCGAGAACTCAGCCGACCTCTTCACTAAGGCATTACCAACATGCACGCTCAGGAAGCTTATGCAGCAGATTGGTATGCGATCACTGAGAAACTTTCAGTGATGTCCACATCAGGGGGAGTAATGCGGTTGTACTCTTTTTCCTATCCATAGGTTCCCTTTTACCACATTGGGTTTTGGGTTTACTATGGAAATGTTTTAACGAGGCAGTATTCCAAACGCATTACAAGCCCTAGACGGTTATGGCATTCGGGGGGAGTGTTGTAAACCAGATGGTTTATGGATTGCTCATAACCAGATGTTTCAACAGATCGAGGTTACACTTAACCAAGATTGTACTAAACCGAGATTGTAATAAACCGAGATTGTACTAAACCAACCATGTGTTAATGGATTGGGCCTTGTTTCTCCTTTTATTCATAAGTGGCGACTTCTTAACTAAAGTTAAGAAAGTCCCACATTGCTTAACTTTGTAATAGGAGGCCAAACTCCAACCTATATAAGAAGAGCTTTGTTTGCTTATGAATAACATCTCATTCTTTCACAAACAAAGCATCCGATCTCTCTCTCTCTCTGGTTCGATTAGTTCTTAAGCAAGAACACTAGGATTAGAACAAAATTGAGAATTTTTTAAGATAGGAAGGGGTAGAGTTAATCTCCGAAAAACATACGTACACTAGAATGAAACCATTGTCGTTGTCCATTAAATAGATTATCAAATACAGAACAAAAATGTGAAAAAAGCACTACAACAAAAGGGAGAGAATGTTATATACACAAAATTCAATATCAATAATCCTCGAACTTGGGAGGAAGGAGATGGTTATACAGGAAATGAAAGATGATACAACAAATATATAAGTTACATGTATAGTTGGAGTCGTAAACAATTATCGTACTTTGCATTACTGATACTGAACCGCAAGAATCGGGTTTAAGCTGTGTCGGTTTCAGGTTCGGGATCAGGTTCTTTGCACATACAATCAGGCATGGGGAACGTGTAAAGAGACGCAGCGGGTTTTCTTAATTCGACTCCCTTTGCATCATTGTGTCTAAGCATATCTTGCATTTGTTTCTTGAAGTAGTCCCATCTACACCAAAAAAAATAGAACATCCAAAACGAAGAAAATTGCTTTAAAAATTGAGGAATCTGTGAGTTAGAGGTAGGTGTGCCAAGTAGGTTTGGAAATCAGATACCTAATGCTCGGTTTATCCAAGAGCTGGACTAGTTTCCGCTTATCTGGTTTGATTGTCTCAGCGTGGCCTTTGTAAAGGTAGCGACGGTGACCTATCAAGAAATGAGGGAAGTTTCCACCTTGAGTGGATACAAACACTTCACTGTGGAGGCATACTGTGTAGTCAAGAGCAGCCAATCTTGATGAGTGACCCTGCAGTTCCAAAAAAAAAGCAGCACTTTGTTTTTATATATTAAGACAACAATAAAAAATCTTTCAATTTTGAAGGTACATATTATGGGAGAGCCCAGAGGCTTTAATTGTACGTTGCAATTGATATGGACCTAACGCTCCTAACTTAATCATTCTAATACCCACCAACCCGTGGAAACAAAATTCAAATTTCCCATCAAATATATTCCATTAGCAATTGCTTATATATGAATATTTTCAAAACCAAAGCAATCTCTTAGTATTTGATTACCTTAAAGGGAGCAAGTTCTTCTGGGGTAGCTAGAGTATCCTTGGTTTGGAGGAGAGGAAACATCTGCCTAAGAGGAGCCATATACTTGTCGGCTTTGTAAATGTTTCCAGCAGCTACGTAAACCAATGTGTTATTGTTAAAACCCATTCCCCTAAGCATCATTCCCACCTATAGAGCGATGTTACCAAAATCAGTTTCCCAACTGGTTTAAAGATTTTAAAGGAAGCGAGGCAGTTTTTCAGTGATACCTCTAGTGGAGTTAAAGGGCATTTCCCATCTACGCGGTTTGCACCAGGCCTTATCACTCTGCCTCTCCGCCTGAACTTTCCTTTCCACCCTCTTTCTCGGGCCATGTCCATTTCTAGCTTCTCAACCTCTCCAAAGTCATATTCGCAACACGAGAAGGCGACCATGTCCTTTTATAAGAGGAGAAAATCAAGAGATTATTAAAGGCGGGAAGCAGGAATTAACAAATGCAGAAATGAAGAATTAGCAGGAAGTGTGTATATATATAAAAACCATTTCAAAGCGGAGATGAACAGAAACATAGTTTCCGCTGCTCTGAACACTCTTAGTAACCATCCTATTGACCATTTGCTCTGCAAGAAGCCGTATGGGATCTGCAAATCTCAATGCTTCGAAGTTTGCTAAGCATCTAAGTCCTTGAATGTGTGCGGGAACTGCATGAGCTAACCTATTAGAGAATGGTGCAACACGAACAGCCCTAACGAAACAACCAAGTAGATTGTGTTTAGGTAAGCAACTTATAGGAAACATAAAAGGAGGGATCTCAATAATCATCACAAGAACAGAGCCTGTCATATATTTATATACTAACCCTCACACACCCATACAGCCTTAGAACAAGCTTATCAAAAGAGAATGCCATTAACCTACCTTAAGCTATCAATCCCATTTCATTTTTGCATGTGAGGAGCTATCTCGTATTCAATTCCATAAGACCTTGTCAAATATTCTAGGAAGTTGTACAGGAACAACAGAAAAGACCAAGCACAAAGAACCAACAATTCCTAAATAAAACTGAGAGGAAAGAGGAAAAAGAAAAAAGAAAATACTGTCAGTGAATGGCATACCCCAAACGCAATAGTTGTGGGAGCACCTTATGGAGATAGTATGCCGGACTCGACCAAGCCTTTAATCTCAAATTAACAATACTGCTTATATTGTAGTTGTACCGCTCGAGTATATCTTTAGGGAGCTCTTTCACTACTTTCACGTTCTTACTAAGCGCATATATGAAGAAGTCTTCATCAAATATATCACCAAATTTGCTGTAACCAACACAAGAAAAAAAAAACAGACGTGAGCAAATCATGCTGCAAAACGAAGCAATTTGGTCTATAAGATAACATTTGACCTTATCAATCTCTATCTAAAGCAACGGAATTTTAAATTATTTAATTAAACAAATAGTAACCTGGAATCACGCCATACACTGTTTAAGTGAAAAATGGGAATGACAAGAGTAGCATTAAGCAGTCCGGCCACAGCAACTGCATCACATATCTGCACCGTTCAAGAGGAGAGATATAATCAACAAACACGCTATGCAGCTAAAACGAAAGTGAATTTGAATGTGAGAGAGTAAAACATACTGACAAGCGTTGTTGATTCAAGCCCCCATTTGCTTCGATTATGAAGAAACCATTAGAATTCGATCCTGCAGCAGAAACGTTAGTGCTTATGCAAGGTTTCCACAGGCCTTTAACTCTTGGCTTCCATGCTTCCATCAGCTGCATCATCATCAGAGGCAACACTCTCTATATATATATATATTAAGCAACAAGAGAATCAGATCAGATCTACAATCAAATTTTCCATTGAAATTTTTACCGCATTGCGACTGCTTCGATTAGCATCAGCTTCCATCATAGGCCAGAGACGCTTAAAAACCTTTGGACTCCGGTAAACCGAACCCGGGGGACCTCGTCTGTACACAATCTCGACGCCGTGACCTAGATCGAGGATAGTGAAGCCAAAGGAGCCCATGAAAAGTAACATTCCAGCGATGTAGAGAAGAGGCGCCAGTAGTAAGACACCTTTCCGCCTAAAAACAACGGAGAAGAGTAAGAAGACGAGCCTCTCTCCTATTCCTTGGTTGGAGGTTTTTCCCCTCGAGGGACGAATCCGAGGCGAAGAAGGCGGTGAAGCAAGGGATCTAGCGTTTCCGTTGCCTAGGCGGCTGAGGCCGTGCATGATATATGGATTATGGATGGGGTAAACCCTAGAAACGGAGAGTAAAGAAGAAGATCTAGGGAAGAGAAGGCCGGAGTAGCATTGGTGTGCGTGGATGTGGTTAGCTTCCTTGGCAATCGATTTGACAAATTTCCAATTAAAACTAAAACGCTAGAAAATAAACCAAAAGATAGATAGGTCGCTGAGGGAGAAACAGAGCAGCAGAGAGAGAGAGAGAGAGTGAATGAGAGAACGGGTTGCGTCGCTTCGAGAAAGTAACGTCATCACATGAAAGAAGCAATGGCTATAACGAGCTAAAGACATCTCCAACATCACTCTATTTTTGAGTTTGAAATTTAACTATAGAATAAATTGGTTTTTGTTTATCATTTTATTTTCTACTCTAAAATAGAAGTACCATAACACCAAATTTCAACTCTATTATAAAGTTACTCTATTCTGTAGTAGAAAATAGAGCAACAAGAGAGTGAGTGCCGCCTGAGATTTCGACTTTATGAGAGTGCTTTCACTTTGTATTTTTATCTTTCTTTCACATTTTTTTCTTTTAGAAAGATTTATATTTTCACATTAATTTTGATAGTTTAACGAGTTTTTCTTGGGCTAATCCTAGTTTAACAGACCAGTATTTGTACTATCATAGTCACTAGTAAGCCTGGATGTTCGGGTATCTATTCAGGTTCGGTTCGAGTTTTTTGGATTTCGGTTCTATTTTGTAACACCTTTTAGGTCCCATTCTAGTAAATCTACAAGTTCGGTTCGGGTACGGATATAACACATCGGTTTCAGTTCGGTTCGGATAGTACCCGAAGTAACCATGTATCATTCGGATTCGGGTTATATCAGATCGGTTCGGATATACCCTAAATAAAATCTAAAATTCAATAGAAAAGCATAAAAAATATATACTTACTTATATATAATGGAGTATTTAAGATATTTAAAAAAAAAATTTAGATACTTATTGTTAGATATCATGTTGAAATAAATATGAAATTGAATATTTGAAGTACATATTTATATTTTAAATATTTATATTATATATTAATTCGCATATTCGGATCGGTTTGTTCGGATATTTTTCGGGTTTTTCGGGTTTTTTGGATTATCCATTCGGGTTCGGTTAATAACACTTCGGGTTCGGATATGTTCTATAATACCCTACAAGATCCATTCGGATATTTTTTAGATTTCAGATTCGGTTCGGATCAGGTTTTTCGGTTCGGTTCGGTTCGGATTTCGGAATACGGGTTACTGGTTTTATGCCCAGCCCTAGTCACTAGTGGCTGACCTCGGAGCAAGCACGGGGATTTTGTTTATTCATGGATATTTTACTTCAATAGTAAATAATATGTTGCAATGACAGAGATATAGTAGTTGGCATCATTAGGGAAAATGATATATAGTTAGAGCATCTCCAATGGAGGGTTCTATCCATTGGAGTTCTACACTATTTAGTAGACCCTACAACTACATACATAAATACAATAAATACATACACATATTCATATTTAGAACTCTAATGGGTAGAACTCTCATTGGAGATGGTCTTATATTAGCATAATAGACATTTTTGTTACCACCCGTTGCTGATTGGTACATTTATTCATTATAATGTTCCTTTCGACTCACTATTAGCATTGTACATGCATTCTAAATTTTTTGCAAATGTTATCTAAATGTCTTTGAGAAAACTGAGTTTCTGAATAAATGGAGAAGAAGAATATGCCTAGTGCCATAAAATGAAATAAAATGAAAAGTTATTGGAGTCATCATCAACTGTACAAACAACTACAATTTCTATAAAAGGCAAACATATAAGTAGATGAATACAAAAAGAAAACAAACCTTGTTATTCATCTCCTTTTTCTTCGGTAGATATATCGTTATTTTGGCTGGTTTTGCTTCTTTTCTGAGTTTCTGTTAAATCATCCGTTTAAATTGCACTAATAATGTAGATGACAAAAAAATCACATCTCATATCTTTCTCTTAGATTTTTTTTATCATAAAATAAATGTTCATCAAGCGAACATAAGGAGAGAAGTCTGAGACATGCGTCAACTTTTTGAAAATCTTTCTACATTTAAAAAGAGAATCTTATGATTAACTATGCTTAAGAGGTATCCAAAAATAATGTCGTCCTACAGAAAATAGCTGAATAGAATTAAAGAGTCAAATATAAACCTCCAATCATGGCATACATTGCAAACTGAAATGTCTGTCGGTAAGTCCCTGCTATGACTCAACCTCATTTACGACTTTGGCTTTGATGCTTCCTCCCATAACCCCTTGATGCTGACCAAGTGTATGTCCTTCTCCTAACTGAGAGTAGCTTCAGCTCTATATCAGTCAATCAACAAAACCGAAGTCATAAAGTGTACCATGAATATTTGTACTTTTAATAAATTAAGACACAACAAAATGCAAGAGTTAATGACATCATCGTCTAAGATTCGCTTTCCCTGAAATCTGAAAAATCACATCATTGAGGATCAACTGATGAAAATACTTGCAAAAATGAGACATTGAGATCTTAAACTATACAATTTTAAGCCTTGGTGATCAAGCGATATCGTTAATAAAGATAATATTTAGCAAACAACCTCACAACTCCAACGTGCACTTGCATTGAAACATATATTTCATGTGAAGGAGGAGACACCATGCCGGAGTTTTTTGGAACACTTAGCACATGAGATGTAGCACCATCCATTATTAGTTTCTATCGAAACAACTTTGGCAGTGCATATGAACTCAATATTTTGTGTTTAACTGAGTTATATGGGTTTAATGTCCTGAGTATTAGAAAGATTGATTAGATGTTAAATCAGGAAACATACTTGTGGGGCGAGGTTATAACGTAGGCATTCAACTCGGCTAATTAAACTGTCTCCAGCTTCTGCACTCCACCGTATTTGGTACCACGGATGGAGTCACTTTTGTTTGTGGTACACAACCTGGTAAGCACGATGTAAGGAGTGGATGCCTCACCTATGGATCGAACTGAGTGGATACAACCATCAAGTGACTACGAAAGTGACTATGAAGCTGACTTGGAGCTAAATGGAATTGGTGACACTCAAACTCGAAGCCAAACTGATGATGGACCAGACATGACTTTCTCAGCTCAAAAAGGCTCATTCTCTTTCTCTAATGGGCCAGTTACTCAATCTCAGACCAGGAAATTGAAGAAGGCAATTGTTTGCTTGGTTTATCGTAAACTAGAGCCAAACCAAGATGAAGATCACGTCAAAGAACCGACTCAACTCTTCAATTGTTTGGTCTTTGGTCTTGCCTAGTTTTTCTAAGTATTTTCTCTTTTCTGCAACTTATGACTTTTCGGTTTCCTTTAGGACCTCTCATTTTCTTCTTCTTTCTACTTAAACTCCAGATGTTGCAGACCGATTTTTCAATCACCTTTTTAATCAAAAACTTTCTCTGAAACTTGTGATTCCTTTGTTCAGTTCTTGAACATCGATTGCCTAGAAGAGTGATCTCCATAAGCACCTGTCTTGTTTACTAGTAGGGTTGCCCTCACGGACTAAGGCATCAAAGCAAGTGTTTGATCAATCCATAGATCTCACACCCAAATTCATCCTCCATCTCGATATCTATCCACAAATCCATCAACTCTTCATAATTAGATCAGTGTTAGTAACCTGATCCTCCATCAAATCGGTTCTGTTTGTGCTAGTAGCCTTCAAGATCTTCATAACTCTAATAATCTGATCTTCAAGATCATTCAACGGACTGCTTCCTCATTAGGATTGCGTCAAGTGGTATCAGAGTAGATCGAGGGCTTTTGATTTGGGGTTTGATTCAATTTCTTTCTCTCTTTTTTGGGAACCTCTTTTGATATATTTCTCTGTTGAAACTGTTCATCTTCTTTGTTAGATCTGTATTTAAAAAAATATATATAGAAAGATCAAAGTAGCTGAGAAAAGTTGAAGATAAATACAACTTGGCTGAAGAGAAATCCGGTCTGGCTGAAGAGAAATCCAGCCTTGGTGGTAAAGCCTCTTGCAACCAATAATCTTGCAATTTGTCTATCTTTTTCTTCTCTTTTGGGGTGGGGATTCGCTCTTTAAAGGCTTGATCTCTGATTGATTATTGAACTGCTAGAATCACAGAAGACAACTGAGTGAACTAAACTCTTGAGAGAAACACTTGAGAGAAGTGAGGCTTTGACTATATGTTATTGTGCTAATTTTCTTGTTGAGATTGTAACAGGAAACCATGGCTGGAGATGTTAGTAAAAGAAAGGAGGCACCAACTGTTACTTTTAAGAAATTGCAGATGGAAGAAATAGTGTCCGAGATCATGAAAAGAAAGAATAAGACTGATCTTTTACAAAATAAACATGCTGATGATTCCTTTAGTAATGTTTCTCAGGTTCAGATAGATGCTAAGATCAAAAGGAGGAGCATAATACCATCTTTCTATGGCAGAAATGACCATGATGGCTACTTGGAGTGGGAGCAGAAAATAGAACTTGTCTTTGATGGTCAAAATTATTCAGAAAGCAAAAAGGTTAGATTGACTACATCAGAATTTTGTGGAGATGCTATTCAATGTTGGGATCAACTTGTTAATACCAGAAGAAGAACATGAGAAGCACAAGTTGCATCCTGGTTTGAGCTGAAACATTTCATGAAGAAACACTTTGTTTCTGGTAACTACAGTAGAAAACAACCAAGACAGGCCAAAGAGGAGATAAGAACTTGGCATGATCATGATCACCCAAGAAAGTCTCATTCACATAAGCAAAGAAGGCCAGACCCACTTCCTCTCTCAAGAGTCAGTGTGCCACTATGTTCTAAGAAGGAATCAGCTACCCAAAAGCTAAAAACAAATTCATCTAAGATAAGTAAAGAACTTGAGACAGAAAATGATTTTTCTCTTTTCTCTCCTTAGTATGAACTTGTTGTTAATAAAACCTGTGATGAACTAACCTGTTTTGAACCAGTGCAACCGAGTAGTCTTGTTTCAGTGTCTCAGGTCCTAGAAGAAAACTCAGCAGAAGAAGCACAAAAGAGTTCACCACCAGAAGAAGTGTTAGAACAGCCCAACATTGAAGCATAAACATATGCTAAGTCATTCTCTTTGAACTCTCAAGGGCACTGTAAGGATCTTGATATGGTTAATTTTGTGCATGATTTGTTTGTTATGGTTAGTTCAAGTTATGTGTAACGTTTTGTTCTGGAAAACGTAAAAGAATTTTGTGTTTCAAACTATGTTTTTGATAACATGATTAATTCTTTTGAAGTGTTTGAACCGATAGACTCTCTGATCAAAAACGTTTTCAATATGGTAATAACATCACTTCTTGTCTTGTTTTGAGTTTTGATCAGTTTATAGAACATAACAAAAGCCTTGATTATCCTGAAAAGACACTAGAACTTTTTCTGCAACAACCTGATTTCTGTTTCAGGAAATCTTGTGATTCATTTGCTTTCTTTAAAGATAATGGCATTTATCTGAGTTTTTCTAAACATGAATTGATCACTGGCGATTTGGTTTCTTCCACATGTGTCTTGGAAGAATTAATGGTTAGGAATTTGCAGGAACTGAAAGCACTTAGTGCTGAAACTGAGTTTGTTCTTGATTCTGATTTGAAACTTGCTAGTTTGTGATCTGAAACTGATAAACCTTGGCATTATTTGAGATCATTGCTTGAGAGTTGTGTTGTTTTGAGCTTTGATGATTTATTAATGTACAACACATTCTTTGAAAATCATGTTAAACATGTGAGACATGTGCTAACTGATTATGATCTTGAACTAAAACTTTTGTGTTCTTATTCTGATCATATGGGGCACATTTTGAAGTTGATCTATAATATTTCATACATTGAAAACATTCTGGTTTACAACATTTTCTTTACTAAGCATGCTGAGCCTTGGTTAAATAATTCTCGGTTTGAACTTGATCTTTTGTGTTCTGAATATGAGGAACTTGTGAATGTTCTGAAATTGTTCTTTAAGAACCATGCTATCTCGTACCTTGACACCATTCTGGTGTACAACACTTACTATGATAAGAATCATGCATGATGATCTGAAACGAGGTCTACATATTCTAAGGAAAGAAACTTTGGTTTCTGATATGAAAAATTACATGTCTTGCGCATATGATACTGGTATTCTAGTTTCTGTTTTGAGTGTCCAGGTTCAACAGGTTCAGTCTCTGAAGATTGAAGGGGGCAGAAGTAGACATCATGCTTATCAGCCTAAGATTTGGAGATGGAAATACCTGAGAAAGACGACTTCAAAACTCCAAGGAAGTCACATTCTAAACCTTCCTTTGATGTTGCTTTCATGTTTATTTTCTTGATTAATTGTCTCGCTTCTTACTTGTTTACTTTTGATGTAGGAGATACTGATTTGAGGACAAGTCTTTTTAAAGGAGGAGGGGATGATGCAAGCATGGTTGAATCAGATGCTAGCTTGGAAGAGGAGGCAAAACCTCGTGGATGCAACTCGGTGGATGCCTCATCTATGGATGGAAACCGTGGATACAACTCTGTGGATGCCTCATTTATGGATGGAAACCGTGAATACAACTTTGTGGATGCCTCACTTATGGATGGAACTGAGTGGATGCAACCATCAAGTGACTACGAAAGTGACTATGAAGCTGACTTGGAGCTAAATGGAATTGGTGACACTCAAACTCGAAGCCGAACTGATGATGGACAAGATATGACTTTCTAAGCTCAAAAGACCCATTCTCTTTCTCTAATGGGCCAGTTACTCGATCTCAGACCAGGAAATTGAAGAAAGCAATTGTTTGCTTGGTTTATCGTAAACCATCGCCAAACCAAAATGAAGATCACGTCAAAGAACCGACTCAACTCTTTAATTGTTCGGTCTTTGGTCTTGCCTAGTTTTTCTAAGTATTTTCTCTTTTCTGCAACTTATGACTTTTTGTTTCCTTTTGGACCTTTTGTTTTCTTCTTCTTTCTACTTAAACTCCAGATGTTGTAGACCGATTTTTCAATCAGTTAACTTTTTATCAAAAACTTTCTCTGAAACTTGTGATTCCTTTGTTCAGTTCTTGAACATAGATTGCCTAGAAGAGTGATCTCTATAAGCACATGTCTTGTTCACTAGTGTGGTTGCCCTCACGGAATAAGGCATCAAAGCAAGTGTTTGATCAATCCATAGATCTCACACCCAAATTCATCCTCCATCTCGATATCTATCCACAAATCCATCAACCCTTCATAATCAGATCAGTGTTAGTAACCTGATCCTCCATCAAATCGGTTCTGTTTATGCTAGTAGCCTTCAAGATATTCATAACCCTAATAATCTGATCCTCAAGATCATTCAAGGGACTGCTTCCTCCTCAGGATTGCGACATATAGACCTTTTATGGAAATCTAAATATATGATATGTTTGTTTGTATCTTAAAAAACGCTTAACTCCAACTTACTTTGGGTTGATGTTTGTAGCTATCATCCCTACTTTTTTCCTCTCTGAGTTCAATTGCATGCTCTTATCCGCCTTGAAACGAAGCTGCTCAAGTAGATTGTTCATTATTTTTTTATTTTTAATCAGCAGGATAAACAGGAGGTAGAAGTAATTTCTACACCCGAGCTAATGGATCCACCTAAGGATGAATCAAGTAAGTCAGGAGTCAGCAATGGCATTGCGCAACAAAATGTTTCTTCTCTTGACCCGTCGAGATACTTGGTGCTCTGGTAGAAGCTCCTCCGCAGAGTCTCTTATCTGCTCCGGGGAGGTTGGATCGGTGGTTGGTAGGCTTCGATCTGGAGTTCCTGTGAGGCAGTTGTGAGGGATTAAACTCACCTCCTGATTTTAGGTCAGGTTATAGTTTAGGAAAGGATTAGGGAAAGATAATCGCGGGCTGAATCCCGTAAGAACTTTAAAAGATGAATGAATGATTTTATTGATGATTTTGGGTAAAGAATATGTTTACAAAGATGTTTCTCCTGACGATTACAAAGATAGCAAAAATGCTTTAGAATTGATATGAATAATCGTGAAAAATGAATAATAATTAGGATCCC
Organism: Raphanus sativus; assembly: GCF_000801105.2. Taxonomy (NCBI): domain Eukaryota; kingdom Viridiplantae; phylum Streptophyta; class Magnoliopsida; order Brassicales; family Brassicaceae; genus Raphanus; species Raphanus sativus. Next base: position 17,666,229 of record NC_079511.1, read on the forward strand.
CCTCTTCTCGAGTTCCTTTCTCTTTAAATAGCCTCAGGTCCCGCTTGATCATAGCCAACTGGTTTCCGAGATCTTCTCCGTTTATTGAGGAATCCGCAACAGCTTCCTTTGACCGGGTCCTGCGCTTCTTCCGTTATGGTGTGAGCTTCCTCTTCACCGTGACCTCTTTTGGTTAAAGTCTTTAGCTCTCAGCCTCCGGCTCCAGCTTAGCTCTTCTCAAAGATTGAATTCGTAATGGGCCTGTCATGGCCCGTTATTGTTCTTTATTATTTGTTGTTCAGCTATCGGGCCATATTTGGGCCCAACAGTTGCCCCCAGCTCTCGAGATTAGGTTTCGTTATTCTCGGGAGCTAGACTTAGCCGCCCAACCTAGATTTTCTTGTTGAAATCATGATTACTAGCTATCTCAACCATATATATTCCTATCTGATCGAACGGTTGTAAGTTCCCTTCGATTAAATCGATGGTTTAGATTAAGAGGAGTTTGAAATGTAGTTTCCGATTTTCGAGACATGATGGGATATAAAGCTGCGAGTATTAACTCCACGTCTCTCCACTTCCTCCACGACCCCGACGGTTTCCAAGGTAACTTCTCCCTCCTCCTTTATTTTACTGCACGTTTTTTTTATATCTATGTTTCGAATTCGATCTTCATCCCTAAGTTTCCTTAAAGAATCCATTCTTGCTCATCTCAACCCGATTCTTCTCTTTTCACCTCTCTTCCCTTTACTTACAATGAGTAAGAAAGAAAGCTCTGGCGCAATTCAAATCTCCACTTCCGGTGCTCGTCTTATGAAGGTCAAACAAGAAGCCGGAGAGAAGATGAAGGACGCCGGGAAGAAGATAGCCAAAGACTCGATCGGGGCAAGAGTCAAAAGGATGAAGAAGAAAGGTGGCAAGAGTGCCTCCTCTGGTCCTCACTCTCCGTCGCTTTTAAAGAGCCAAGACGTCGCCAACCTTATCGTTCAATCCCACGGAAAGAATGACCTAGCTAGGGCTTGTAACGAGAACGAAACTCCTGAAACCGTTCCAGAGGGTTGGTTCTGTGTTCATGAGAAGTACATTGCTAAGTGCCATCTTAGGTTCCCTCTCCCCACCCTCTTGTTAGATCTCCTAGATCACTATCAACTGGCTCTTCCCCAACTTTGTCCCTCGGTTATCCGAGTAATAAACGGGTTCATCACTAGGGCCAAGGAGGAAGGAATTATTGTGGGTTTTACCGAGCTGATGAGTCTCTTTTCGATAAAGGAGAGTACTTCCAAGGATGGTGGAAGTGGTACCTACTACCTCCCCGGTCGTCCAGGGCTAGGCGTTTTCAAGTTTACCGACAGTGATGATGACTGGCGGAAGAAGTACTTTTATGTCAAGATTGACCTCTCGACGGTTCCTGTGGGCCGAGACCTCAGGACCTCTTGGTCTGACATCTCTGGTTAGGATTTTAGGGACGTTTGCATATTTATTTTGCCCATCGTGATGTGCTAATTGTTTATGATTCTTTTGCAGAGATTGAGGATCCTGTCAAGTTGTCTCGCAAACTTACCAGAGCCCTCCATAGAAAGCTGCAGCATAGCCCCAATAACTGGGCAGCTTATACTACCACGAGAGTCGGATCGGGCAGGTTCCCTGACCGATATAATTCATCTTTTCCTGATTCAGTAACGGTTGCTGGTTTAGAAGGTTACCTTCCATTATTGATTTCTGATGATTTTTTTTTTGTTTGAATTTGTCTTATGAGATTAACGGTTCTCTTTATGGTTCAGTCTCTGAAGGTGATTCGGTATTTGAAGTTTCATCCGGAGCAAGTACTTCCGAGAAGACTCAATCACAGAAGATGCCCATTCAGTCCTCCTTCCGTTCCAGGGGTAGATCGACTAAGGCTGCCAGCTCCTCCAGAGGAAGCGACAAGAACCAAGGAGGATCCTTCCTTGACTCCGTGAAGGAAGCTCTTGACGAGGGAGGCTCTGCTCCTGCTAAAGGTGTTGGTTATTCGGAGCCCAGAGTTCAGGAGGTTGGTCTTCCCTAAGAGGTTCCGACGACGGAAGCTGATCCTCAAATGGCGAGAGATCCCTCAGAACTTGAGCCTCCGAGGAGCAAGAGATCCCGGACAGAACAAGTTGATAGACCCTCGAGGTCTTCTTCCTCCTCTTCTAGAGGGGGAACCATTGGCTGGAACTTTGCTCATTCGAAGCCTGGGTCCGTCTTAGATGACTCATGGGGTTTGGCTACGTTAATGAGGCATATGAAGAGAACTGGATGTGCTCTCCCCTCGATCACCAACCTTGCCAACAAAGAGGAGTATGTTGACATCGCCCATCACATGGGTCAGGTATGAATTTTGTTTCAGCTTTTTAGCTTAATTATTTTTGGAAAATGTTCTCTAAATCATCGTTTTTGCAGCTGGCTGGGGCTATCAACATGGCTCAATTCAAGTTCGAGGACGCTGTGCGCAATGCCCCCAGTGCTGAGGAATTAGCTCAGGTCACTGATTTGGTCAAGTCCAACAGGAATGAGCTCAGTCAGACTCGGGCTCTGATCTCGGATCTCCAAGCTGAGGTAAAGAGACTCGGCTCCAAGTGTGATGCTCAGCAAGGGACAATCGAAAGCCAGTTGATTGACCTCCAGGTGAAGAATAGGAAGATTGGGGATTTGGATGCTGCTCGGAAGATAGCCGAGTACAAAGTCAAAGAGCTGATTGCTTCATCCCAGAACAGCCAGAAGAACAAGGAAGCTGAGGTCAGGCTAGCCGTCCGGAGAGGAAAGAGGGAGGTAGCTGATGCTTACAACAAAGTTCTGGTTGCTGTCAAGGAGAAGTTCTCCAAGAAGAAGGATGAAGTCGATCTCCTGGTTCATGCTCAAGAGATTCAAGCCAACACTGAGCTCCTGAAAGACATGCTGGATGGCGAAATCAAGAGTGCTGAAGACGAGTATACTCGCTTGGTGGCTATGATGCCAGAGGCTGTTGCCGCGTATGAGAAGGCTCAGGTCTTGGACTTCTCGATCGGAGCTCCCTCTTCCTCAACTCTCTGAGAGCTCAGGTACTTTTGAGGTTAATATGTTTAATCTCTCCTTTTCTGGAGAGTTCGGTTCTAATTTGGGATTGGTGGGTTCTTACTCAGCCACAGTCGAAGCCGCCCTTGGAGATGGCGACAAGGAGATGGAGGAAGAGGTTCCTGAGGAGGATGATCCGGTTGACGAGGGAGCTGAGAAGAGCCCAGGCGACAAGGAGGTTTAAGAGCCGAGGCTCTTTCGTGTGTTTCTAGGATTTCAGCCCAATGGGCTTTCGTTTCTTTTATTTCTAAGACTTATGGCCTGAGGAGGCCTTTAAACCTTTGCTTTTGTTAAGACGCTTTTTTTTGAACCTTCGTCGGCCTGAGGAGGCCTTTAAACCTCTTATCTATCGAAACTTGGTTTTTAGTTTTATTCCAAGTCTTTCGATTTGACTTAGTCAAATTTGGTTAAGAATTTTGATAGGGAATGCTTTGGTTACTAATTAAGAGGTTTAGTGAATCCTCCGAATTAGATCCCTGATTTCGTGATAAGTCTTTCGATTTGACTTGGATCGTTTTTCAGTTCCTTACGAGGAATTCTTGGAATATCGAGATTAGCTAAGGTTTTTAGGAACCTAAGTTTAACTTAGACACCTTAGGTGGGGGGTTCTTGGGAACCTGAATTTGTTCACGGGATTTTAAGACCCATTGGACTTGCTTAGGATTTTAAGACCTTTCGAGGTTTGATAAGGATTTTAAGACCTTTGTATTTAAGGATTTCAAGACCTTTGAGACTTGATAAGGATTTTAAGACCTTTGAGATTTGATAAGAATTTAAAATCTTTAGGTCCGGATTCGTTGGGACCTGACGTTGTTTGAAGGATTTCAAGACCTTTAGTGGTTCCTAAGGATTTTTAAGACCTTAGGTTAGTTTATCAAGTTTTGACTTTGTTTGAAGGATTTCAAGACCTTCAAGATTACTAAGGATTTGAAGACCTTAGGTCCAGGTTTATAGCGACCTGAGCTGATCCGAAGGGTTTTTAGGACCCTAGGTCCGTGTTTGCAGGGACCTGTGTTGTTAAAGAATTGAGACATCGAGAATAATTTCTTTATTGGTAATTGGATACATGGTATCATAGTAATCATACAATTGCTGTATTATAATGATCATACACTTGCTGCTTGAGCTATGTGATTTTAATCAGACATATGCCCCCTTTGGTTGTGGTGAACAAAGTGTTGAAATGAGGTTGGGGCTGTACTCATGACGGAGTTGCCTACGTACCCAGTCAAGGGATCAAGCCTAACGTAGTTCAGGAGTTTTAGGTACCTAATGATAATATCTCTTAAGATTCGTGGCGTTCCACGATCTGATTTCAGGTACTCCGGTTCGCACCTTTCGGAGCTTGTAAACGCCAGGTCGTACCACATGGATGATCTGATAAGGACCTTCCCAGTTGGTTCCTAACTTTCCAGCATCTGGCTCCTTGGTTCCTTCGAAAACCTTCCTAAGTACTAGGTCACCTACAGCGAACTGTCTGGGCCTGACTTTGGAATTGTACTGTCGTGCCATTGCTTGCTGATAGTTCTGAATGCGAATCAGAGCTCGGTCCCGTCTTTCCTCGATTAGATCGAGGCTGTCTGTTAGGAGCTGATCATTAGCTGCGGGGTCGGATGTACAGAGTTCCCGGCGGAGGCTACCAGCAATGGTTTCGGCTGGGACGACAGCTTCCATCCCGTAGGCTAAGGAGAAAGGGATTTCTTCTGTAGTCTTTTGTGGGGTGGTTCGACATGCCCAAAGTACTTCAGGTAATTTTTCTGACCAGAGTTCCTTCTGGGTTCCGAGGCGTTTCTTGAGGTTTGCTAATACTGATTTATTAGCAGCCTCCGCCTGGCCGTTTCCTTGAGGTCGTCGAGGTGTTGAGAAGGTCAGGCGGATATTCCACCTGTCACAAAATATTTTGAAGTCGTGGGATATGAACTGTCCTCCATTTTCAGTTACGATTTCATATGGGACGCCGTGTCTACACACAATTTCTTTCCACACAAATCGTTCGACCTCGACTCTGGTTACCTGCTGGAAAGCTTCAGCCTCTATCCATTTCGTGAAGTAGTCTGTTAGAACTAAGAGGAAGCGTAGCTTCTTCTTTCCACTTCCTGACGCTACTAGTGGTCCTACGATGTCCATGGACCATCTCATAAATGGGTAAGGGGCGGATATGTTAGACAACTTTTCCGCAGGTTGGTGTATAATCGGTGCATGCCTCTGGCACTTGTCGCATGAAGAGGAATAGGCCTCACAGTCTGCAATAATGGTGGGCCAGAAATATCCTTGTCTTTTGATTCTGATGGCTAGAGCTCTTCCTCCAGAGTGGTTCCCGCAGGAGCCGTCGTGCATTTCCTTCATGAGTCTCATAGCAACGAGGCCATGGACGCATTTTAGGTAAGGTCCGGAAACGCTTCGTTTATGGAGGACAAACTCGATAACGCAGTATCTCGCGCTTAATGCTTTGAGCTTCCGAGCCTCCCATTTATTGGGTGGGGTCTTTCCTTCCAGGATGTATTGCGTGATTGGAATTCTCCAATCCTCTCTCCCTACAACTTTGTTATGAAGAGACGAAGGAGGTTCCTGTTCGGGACCTGGTGTCGTGGTGCCCCCGGAGGTATTTGTAGGATTGGGCTCCAGGGAGTCTGAATTCCGAGGAATACCTCCAATTCCTTCATTATTGTCTGGGGTCTGGATGGTGCCCCCAGATGAATTTTGGAGGGCTGAACGGCTTCTGGTTTTAACTGTGCAGATGAGTGGGTCCGAGTTGGTGCCCCCGGGGGTATTCATGAGATCAGGCTCCAAGGAGTCTGAATTTCGGGGAATACCTTCCGTGTTTTGGATTGTGTTCCCGGAGGTATGCTTTTTAGAGCTACTTATTCTGGTTTTTGGGAACCAAAATGTTGTGAGAACTTGGGTAGCTACCGTTTCAGGACAGGTACCTTCAGGTTGTTCTGTTAGCTTGCCGTCTATCTCGGCTTTAGTAGCTATGTCGATGCTTGGTTTTTCGATTCCTTCTACGGGTATGATCCGTTTTACGAGGGGATCTGACGTGGAAGCTAAAGCAGCCAACGCATCTGCTGAGGAGTTCTCTCCTCGTGGGATTCTTGTTAGCTCGAATTTGTCGAACTGCCTGGTGAGGTTCTGGACGACTTCGAGATATGCCCCCATTCTTTCGTCCCTCGTTTCATATTCTCCGTGAAACTGGCTAGCTACTAGCTGTGAATCACTATAAGCGTTTAGCTCTCGAATTCCGAGGTTTAGGGCGAGTTTCAACCCTGCGATTAGTGCTTCATATTCAGCTTCGTTGTTTGAGACGCTGAATCCGAGCCTATATGACTGCTCAATGGTTTCTCCTGCTGAAGAAGTTAACCTTAGACCGACACCGGAGCCTTGTTTTGACGAGGCTCCGTCGACATACAGGCTCCACTTCGGAGATTCTATTTCGGAGTCTAATTGCTCAGATGCTAGTTCAATGATAAAATCGGCAAGGACCTGAGCTTTCGCTGCTGCTTGAGGTCTATACTCAATATCATATTCACTGAGCTATATGGCCCATTTGGCCAATCGCCCTGACTGGCTAGGGCTGTGCAATATCATTCGTAATGGTTGTGAGGTCATTACGACGATTGAGTGCGATTGGAAGTAAGGTCGCAATTTTCTGGCAGCTATCACAACTGCCAGAGCTAATTTTTCCATTGCAGGGTACCTTGTTCCGGCGTCTATCAAACTCTTACGGGTGTAATAGACAGGTCTTTGTTCGTTTTGTTCTTCTCGTACCAGCACGCCGCTAACTGCAGCAGTCGATACAACGAGGTACATGTATAGTGGCTCTCCTACTACAGGTTTGGATAGGATCAGAGGTTCGGAGAGGTATGCTTTCAATTGTTTGAAGGCTTCCTCACATTTCTCGTCCCATAGGAACTTCTTATTATTTCTTAGAAGTTTGTAGAATGGGAGGCACTTATCGGTGGACTTGGATATGAATCGATTTAACGCTGCGATTCGTCCGGTCAATCTATGTACCTCTATGGTTGTCTTCGGTGACGGCATTTCTAGGAAGGTTGCTATCTGCTGCGGGTTGGCTTCAATGCCTCTTTCGGTTACGAGATAGCCTAGGAACTCGCCTGAGGGTACCCCGAAAGTACATTTAGTGGGATTGAGCTTCATATCGTACTTGTTAAGGATATCGAAGCATTCCCTTAAGTGGGAGATATGGTCTTCTCCAGCTGAGGATTTGACTAGCATATCGTCAATATAGACCTCCATGGTTTTTCCAAGTTGTCCAGCAAACATCTTGTTTACTAACCTCTGATAGGTAGCTCCTGCGTTTTTTAATCCGAATGGCATAACCTTGTAACAATAGGTTCCTCGTTCGGTTATGAATGCGGTTTTCTCCTGGTCCTCAGGATCCATCATGATTTGGTTGTCTCCTGAGAAGGCATCCATGAAGGATAGGAGTCGATGGCCAGCTGTTGCTTCAACCAAACGGTCGATGTGAGGTAACGGGAAGCTGTCTTTAGGACAAGCTTTGTTCAGGTCTGTGAAGTCTACACAGATTCTCCATTTCCCGTTTTTCTTCTTTACCACTACTGGGTTAGCTAACCAATCAGGGTAGTGTACCTCTCGAATGGATCCAGCTTTCGTAAGTCGGTCAACTTCGTCGTTAACAGCTTGAGCCTTTTCGAGGCCTAGCTTGCGACGCTTTTGTTTGATCGGTTTGAAAGTAGGGTCTACTTTTAGCTTATGGGTGGTGACGTTCGGATCTATGCCTTTCATGTCGCTGGTGGACCATGCAAAAGTTTTGACATTGCTTTTCACGAAATCAATGAGCTCTTTTTGGTCTCGGGAGGTAGCTCGGATCCGATGCTCACCTGTCTTTCAGGATCTGAGTCGTCGATGCAAACTTTTTCGGTGAGGTTCTTGGGGGGACCTCGAATATTTTGTTGCATTTCGTGACCCTCTTGGATCTGTAATTGCTATTGGGGGGATTTTTTGAGGATTTCGAATCCTCCCAAATAGCAAATCCTGGATATCTTCTGGCTACCGTGTACGGTAGTTATCCCTTCGGGTGTTGGGAATTTTACGCATTGATGATACATCGAGGCTACTGCCTTCATTTTGTGAATCCAGGGTCTTCCCAGGATCGCATGGAACGGGGAAGGTCTGTCGATGACTACTAAGTTGGTCATTTTCATTATTCCGCCAGCTATAACTTGGAGCTTGATAGTCCCCAATGAGGTAGCTGTTTCTCCGGAGAAGCCTACGAGGTTAGCTTTTTGGCCAATAATTTCGTAGTTGTCTATTTCCATCCCTTTTAGGGTGTTATAGAAAATAAGGTCGACAGAGCTTCCTGTGTCTATCATGAGTTTAGGGACCTCGTATCCTGCGATGTTCAGGATGACAATCAACGCATCATCGTGAGGTCTGTCGAGGTTTGAGCTCTCGTTTTCCCAGAAAGAAATCTTAGTATTGGACTCGGGGTTAGGAGGCTTAGGTCCAGTGTTATACACAGCCTTCCGTACGTGATTCTTAATGGAATTGACGGAGTCTTGACATATGTCTGATCCTCCAAGGATACAGTCCACCCTCGAGTCGGGGCTCGATTGAGTGGACGGTTTGCTCAAGAGAGCCTCGACTTGTAAACTTTTTCCTTGGGGGAATTTCCCAAGAATCATGTCAACTCTTTTCTTGGGAGCTGGAGGTGGCGAATCGGTCTCCTTCTCAGGTGACCTCTCGCGCTTTGGGGAGGTGTCTCTGGAACCTCTTTTCTGGTAAGGTGGTGGCTTTTTAAGGTCCACGCCCTTTATTTCTCCAGCTGCGAATTTAGCTGCCAGTTGTCGTTGGAGGTCCCAACATTCCTCAGTTGAGTGCCCCTCTCGATCATGATAAGAGCAATGTTTGTTTTTATCAAAGCCTTTTGACCAGGGATTTTTGTTCGCTGCGGCGACATGTTTCTCTTCCTTGTCTTCCTCGATTGCGTAGGAATGTTCTCCCTGAGTTTGGTTGTTTCGGGGGTTCCCCCTTTTGTGAGGTCCCTTTGCCTCAGAGGATTCACCTTTTGAGTGATTCTGAGGCTTCTTGTAGAGTTTATCCAATGCGGCTGTTTCCTCCTCCAAAGTAATGTATCTGGTGGCTTTATGAAGAGCATCATCGATAGTTGGAGGAGTATTGAGTGTTAACTCTGACCAGAATTTCGATTTATAGAACAGACCTCTCCTAAGAGCCTCGATGGCGACTAGGTCGTTAGGATTCGAGAGCTTAGTTCTTATTGCCCTGAATTTCTCGATGTAAACTCGTAGTGAGTCCCCCATTCCTTGTCTGACCTTCCAAAGGTCGGCTTCAGAAGCTTGTTTCAGGATATGGGTTGAGTACTGCTTCATGAAGGCGTTAGTTAGCTGATCGAAACTATCTATCGAGGCTGGTTCGAGACCAGAGAACCACTCAAGGGCTGTTCCGACCAAATTTTCGGCGAATGTCCTGCAGTAACCTGCTTCGCATTCTTTCTGTGTAAAATGGGCTTTAACGATTGCCAGTCGGAAAGCTCTCAAATAGGCCTTTGGGTCAGAAGTCCCGTCATACTCGGGAATTCTGATTTTTCGGGTATCCTTTATGTAGGAGCTGGCAATTCTGTCAGTGAATGGAGTTCCACGTGTTTCTTCGATCAAACTATCGATTTCGGGAGCTGAGCTCGTAGCTTTATGGACTTGAGCTCCCAATTTTTGGAGAGCTGCATGAGTTCGTTCCATATACCTACGGATAGCTTCAGGTCCTTCCATAGGTAGGACATTCGGGTCGTTATTAGGTACCCGACGGGCAGGTTCCTGACGGAATCGTGTGGGCTCATCCTCCCATGCAGTTGGGGGCTAAATCGCTCACCAGCTTTCGGGTTATCGGAATCTATCTGTTGATACCGGTCCCCATTTGGGGTTGAGCCTCTGGTTTGATAAACCGGAGCTGCTGTCCTACCTTCGGATGGGAGGGATACTCTTGCCCCGGATCTAAATTCAGTCGGCGGAGGAGGTAGACGAGAGCTCTGATCAGCGACCTGACCGGATGCAGAACTGGTTGTTGCCACGTTGCTTCCCATAGCACTGGTGATAGGTGGGTTAAACACGGGAGCTGTCCCAGTATGAGGTGTCTGGAAAGCCGATCCCTGTCCTGCGGGAGCAGTGCTATCAGGGGAAAAATCTAAATGTCCTCGGGGGAATGAGGGATCAGTCAATCGATCTCGGAAAGTGATAAGCCCAAAATCGGGAAGGATGGCTTTGGCCGGATGTTGGATATGAACCGAGAAGTCGAAGGAACTTCTGGAACTGGGATGGATTGAACGGATCGTCAAGAGGTGCGGAATGACTCTTGATATACCAACGATCTAAGGCTAACCACCAAAGAACGGATGAATGTGTTGGCTAACCACCAAATAACACACACAAATGATTGGCTGACCACCAAATCAACAAGCCGGTTCAAACCGATGAACTAGCTAAAGAACTCTCTCTCACTCAGAGAAGAAGAACAAAAATAAACAACCAAATTGATCTGATTTTTATTCATCAAAAGGACTACATATTTATAGTAGATGTAGTCAAAGAAAGAAATAAATAAAGTGCTGAAAAAGATGTCTAGAAAATACAACATTTGACTAGATAATTATTAGAGAGTCAAAGTTGTAGAAATTGATGCAGTCTTGGTCAATGTTGCGGAAAATGATGAAGACTGGTCAAGATTGCGGATTCTGATGTAGACTGGTCAAGATTCGTCCAAGCGTCCAGGTTCATCCATGATGATCGGGTCCTTCGCGTAAGGAGAAGGACGCACGTGGGCTGGTCGAGCTGGTTAGCCGGTGATCTTCATGAACTGATGGTGAATCCTCGGTTTGGTCGAGCTGGTTGACAAGATCGCCACTTTGGTTCGTGTCCATGAACAAAAAAGAACGGTGCTCGATTTTGGTTCTATCATACTCTCCCTCTTCAAAAAGATTTTGTCCTCAAATCTGGAACATTAAAAGGAAAAAGGGTATAAGCACAAGAATCATAATCAATACATTGCTCACCTTGGGTATGGTCCGGTTCTTGAATGGACGAAGATTCTTCTTGGTTTGTTTGATGACCATGGTTTTGCTCTCCATCTGACCCTTCATTCGGTTCATGTGGGTACTCATCGAAAATTGGCAATGGATCTGAAAGTCCTTCTTTTTCTTGCTCGGTTTCAACTTCCTTTTCTGGCTCGGTTTCAACGTTCTTCAAGGTCACCAACGTTTTCTGTTTTTGGCACTTGTTAGCATAATGGCCGACCTTATGGCATTTGAAACACCTGGTAGAAAGAGCCTTGCTTGTGGGTTTCACAGCTTTGCTTTTATCAAAAGAATTATCATTAGTTTTCAAATCAGAATTTGAAAGATAAGAAGACTTACATTGCTTTTTTGGTGCTGAAGAAGTGTTGGTGTTTTTCTTCCTTTTGAGTTGCCGGACAGCATGAATCGCCTTATGCAACATCTTCTCCAAACTGGCATAAGTCTGAATCTCATTCTGATCAAACACATCATGGCTGCTTCTCTTGGTTTTGGTGAAGGGACGATCACCACTTCTGACCCACTTCTCAACATCGGACCTGTTATGTCTCTTCCTTTTCTGCACAAAATCAAACCTATTAGCAGCAAACTGTTTCTTATTTCTAAAAATTGATTGCTCTTTTTCCGAAATAGTTTTAAAAGGAAAGAAGATATCATCTTGTAGTGGTTTTGATATCTTGAGAAGTCCAAACATCCTGAAACACTTAACAAACGTTAGCACAAAAATATCCTCACACTCTCAAAGTGTTTAGCTCACGATTTTTAGGTGATCACTCAGAGTTCTTTCTACTGGTTCAAAGGATGATAGGCAGTCAAAATTCAGCAATCAAAAACCCAAAACAAACTTTGTGGAAAAAGAAAAGAAATGAAGATGAAGAGATTTTTTTTGTTTTGTGTGGATCCGCCTTAACTGTCCTAAGGCTGGGTTTCTCTTCAGCCAGCAGGATTACTCTTCCACCACTCCAAGTGATTCAAGCCAATCTTTTACTTTTTTTCTTTTTTTTTCTTTTTTTCTTTTTTTTTTCTTTTTTTCTGATTTTTTTTTAAATGGCGATCACAAGGGAGTAAAGGAACAGCCCGGATCCAAAAAGAAATAAGAAATGATGAAGAGATGAGAAGGTGAAAAGAAGATAGAAAACAAACCAGCCAAAGTGGCTCTGATACCAAATGATAAGCCCAAAATCGGGAAGGATGGCTTTGGCCGGATGTTGGATATGAACCGAGAAGTCGAAGGAACTTCTGGAACTGGGATGGATTGAACGGATCGCCAAGAGGTGCGGAATGACTCTTGATATACCAACGATCTAAGGCTAACCACCAAAGAACGGATGAATGTGTTGGCTAACCACCAAATAACACACACAGATGATTGGCTGACCACCAAATCAACAAGCCGGTTCAAACCGATGAACTAGCTAAAGAACTCTCTCTCACTCAGAGAAGAAGAACAAAAATAAACAACCAAATTGATCTGATTTTTATTCATCAAAAGGACTACATATTTATAGTAGATGTAGTCAAAGAAAGAAATAAATAAAGTGATGAAAAAGATGTCTAGAAAATACAACATTTGACTAGATAATTATTAGAGAGTCAAAGTTGTAGAAATTGATGCAGTCTTGGTCAATGTTGCGGAAAATGATGAAGACTGGTCAAGATTGCGGATTCTGATGTAGACTGGTCAAGATTCGTCCAAGCGTCCAGGTTCATCCATGATGATCGGGTCCTTCGCGTAAGGAGAAGGACGCACGTGGGCTGGTCGAGCTGGTTGGCCGGTGATCTTCATGAACTGATGGTGAATCCTCGGTTTGGTCGAGCTGGTTGACAAGATCGCCACTTTGGTTCGTGTCCATGAACAAAAAAGAACGGTGCTCGATTTTGGTTCTATCAGAAAGTGACCCCCGGAGTTTGACGTCGAGGTGGCTGGGTTGTTGTGTCTAGAGATC
>NC_079511.1:17679381-17700611 GCF_000801105.2 Raphanus sativus
TTGTTATCTCTTCGAATCGTTGCTGTCGAACAGCTAGCTGATGCATTGTACGCTCACTTTCCTGAGCTTTGTCTACTAGTTGCATCATCATCTGACGAACCTCAGAAAGCTGAGCCTCCAATTGATTCGGAGCGGCTTGCTGCTGAGGATTCTCGGTGATTGGAAGCCCGGGGCCGGTTCCACTTGACGATCTCTGGTTAGTAGCTCCGGTTATATTCTGGCTCGTTCGAGCGTTAATAGGAAGCTGCTGCCCGGACCGGTGGTCACCACGTCGAGGTTCCGAGGTTACAAGGGTAGAGCCTCCGTCGTTCGGAGAGCCATCGCTCGGAATCGGGAGGTTTAGATCAGACGAATTTGTTGTCTGGTCGGTAGGATTCATCCCCAAGTTAGAGTAAGGGATTCCATTATTTCTTCCCCACAGACGGCGCCAATTGTGAGGGATTAAACTCACCTCCTGATTTTAGGTCAGGTTATAGTTTAGGAAAGGATTAGGGAAAGATAATCGCGGGCTGAATCCCGTAAGAACTTTAAAAGATGAATGAATGATTTTATTGATGATTTTGGGTAAAAAATATGTTTACAAAGATGTTTCTCCTAACGATTACAAAGATAGCAAAAATGCTTTAGAATTGATATGAATAATCGTGAAAAATGAATAATAATTAGGATCCCCCTCTTCTCGAGTTCCTTTCTCTTTAAATAGCCTCAGGTCCCGCTTGATCATAGCCAACTGGTTTCCGAGATCTTCTCCGTTTATTGAGGAATCCGCAACAGCTTCCTTTGACCGGGTCCTGCGCTCCTTCCGTTATGGTGTGAGCTTCCTCTTCACCGTGACCTCTTTTGGTTAAAGTCTTTAGCTCTCAGCCTCGGGCTCCAGCTTAGCTCTTCTCAAAGATTGAATTCGTAATGGGCCTGTCATGGCCCGTTATTGTTCTTTATTATTTGTTGTTCAGCTATCGGGCCATATTTGGGCCTAACAACAGTGAGGGTATGGATCAAGCAAAGTCGGCGTTTAGGGTTCTTTTCTGACGATTCTCGATTTAAGTTGTGGATCTCGTTGGAGCTCTAGGGTTGGAAGCGTGTGGTGGTGTGGTGGATTCTCTCCATGTGCTCGTCGTGGTGGTTTCAAAGAATTTTCTTCGTAGTGGAGAAGAGTTCATAGCTTCCCTCTCATGTCGGCTTGGCGTCTTGTCGGTTGGTAAATGGATTGTCTCTTACTCAGGGAATGTGGTTGTAGTTGTCGACGGCGCGTGCATAGGGGTGAGGTAGCTGTGTGGGGCCGTTTTTCAGGAGAGAATAACTCTCTCGAGGTGTCCTTTTTTCTTGGCCAATGGCGACGGCTGCCATAATCTCTACGAAGCCAACTCAATAGATGTAGGCCAAATACAAAGCCCACAGAAAAGATTAGCCCACTCATTTAAAAAAAAAATTATAGAGGTGGGATGCACAAAGATGGACACGTGTCCTTTTCAAGAGAGAGTAACTCTCTCATTATATTATAGATTAGCTAATTATTTGGTTTCATTTTATTCTTTTTTTTTTGCTAAATACGTTATAGCATGTATTATTTTATTTTTTACTCTACAATCATGTAATTCTTTTTTTTACAACAATAAACTACTCTTCCAAGACACTACCGGTTCAGAAAGCCAAATCGGAGGTATAGAATCGACATATAATATAACTGAAGGTGAACTCCTTGCACCACATGAAAGCTTATCCGTCATTGTGTTATGTACCCTTGGAATATGTTTGATCTTGAAACTAGAGAAGTAAGTCTTACTTCGGTGATATATCAATGGAAGACTGCAACAACATGTTCAATCGATCCAACCGTGCAGCTAGACGTGCACCATCGATCGCCACCACCACACACCCATCCATCGACACCTTCAACAGAGCTCAACCGAGATCTCATGAACCTTATGATATCAGGAACGTTTCACTAACACTTGATGAATTTGGAATTTTTAGGGACACAGATGGCTACGCAAGAGCTATGGATGGAAGAGTTCTGCACATAACCAGAGAGGACATAGCAGACATCCTCCAAGTTGCCAATGAACCAGAAAACCTGTTCACAAAGCAACGTAGCCATCCAGACATCCTACATCACGTCCAGAACAACCACAACACCAACTCAAGGGAGGATACAGTTCCTCAACACTTCGGTCAACCTCGACATTCACAATCGATCGACATCGTTTCAACACTGTCGATCGACGGCGGATATCCCGGATCTATCGACAGACCAAGAATTAGATCGCCCGACAGACGATTGGAGTTTGGACGACGTGCCTTCAATACTGATGGATCCAGGAGATTCAAGTGGGAAGCTAAGGATGAATATGGTGTCTACAGAGATGAGTTTGGCTATGCTAGAGGAGTTGATGGTGAGATCATCCATGTTACCAAGGAGCAAGTAAAGAGACTTTTGGATAGAGCATCTCTTTTTCACAGAGGTTGCTTACAACTTCCAAGGATGTCAGTTACAAGGATTTCCAGAATGATATGGCTGGGATAAGAGTGGAGCTTGGAAACATATTGACCATGCTTGAGAAAGTGGCTACGCCACCAGTATCGACCGACAGAGTACTTGTACCATCGATCGACATCGGCAAGACTACATCCATGGACCGACCAGAACGTTCATCACCTGAGAAAGATGAATGGGAGGTTGCTTACATCAATACACGGATTGGAGACGTCTACAGCCCTCTCAACAACAATGTCGAATGGTTAAGCAAGAGGATCGATCTTCTACAGAAAGAGTTGGACACAATTCGCCAGAATGACCAGGCTCAGAATGCTACTTTTCCATCGATCGACACACAGCCTTCGTCGTCGATCGACACGAGGTTCGCAGAACTGGAAGATAAGATGAAATCGTACGTAAGGAAACATGAACTCTTCAGTTCACCTATCCTGCGATTTCAAGCCACAATGTCACAGCAGCTGAACGAGCTACAAAGGGACATGAGCATCGTTCAAAATCATCTTGGCCTTTGTGACAACACGGTAACATCGATCGATAGGACTCGACCAACATCGATCGACAGCGAGCCACCAGCGAAAAGAGCAGGCACTCCAGCAGCAGTTGATGAACTTAAACTTGAGCTGTATGAGGCTATGGATGCTATGGAAAGGAGACTCAACGGGACCTGTGATACCATTAACTACACTGTTAACGAAAGGGTTAACAGCCTCTGCAGAACTACTCGCCACATGAAGGGCAATATTCGTGCTCTGCAGTACCAAGGACAGTGTTCACAGTCGATCGACACAATGGATGCTGCGTCGACCGACAGACCCCTCAGCGAAATGACCGACGCGCATCTCGTAGCATCGATCGACACCGAGTCTTTAGCGGACCGAGATCAGTTTATTCTGGACAGGATCGATGCATTACAGAGTGAGCTGAAATTATTGTCCGTACACACCTACCAGATCATCGACAGGAAAGTTGACAAAATCGAATACATCGAGAATTCTGTGAGGAAACTTCAAGATACAGTCCTCCAGAATGATAAGAAGCAACTACAAGCGGATGATGCCACAAGAAGCTTCGTCGCCACATGGTTCAATAGTAGGAGACACAAGATTGATGATTGCTGTCCGGTAATCAGCAGTTTCTGCACCCCATGAGTCACTCACCTACCACAGTCAAGCTAAATGACTATAACCAAGCGCTGAGTGGGAGGCAACCCACTATTAGGTTTTCTTTTTTTTTATTTTATTTTATTTTTCTTTTTGCTTTTATTTTTCTTTTTCGAATTTATTTTGCAGTTTTTATTAGATCCAAGTAGAATGATAATTCCATCGACCGACATTCACCATTCATATCGCTCGACACCACACGACCATTACTAACGATCGACGTATACCACTATGAATTGATCGACATCTTGTCGATCAGGTTTGTTCATTCTGACTTGTTATATTTATTAATTATGTTGATCAAAATTATTTTTCGCATAAGTATTAAATAGGAACATTGATATGGATTTATATTTGATTGCCTGACCACTCTTTAGCACCATTCTAGATTACTGATTGCAGATAGTACTAAAGATGCTAAAGTGGATCAACTTGCTATCTATATTCACTAGCTAAGATTGTTTGAGGGAACCAAAGCTGACCTCCAACACTAATATTGACTTATTTGCTTGTCTTGGGGCTTGGATATCACTGGATCGGAATCCTCTTACAAGTCTGGAAGGTAAAAAGTCTGTGTGTTTCTGGTTCCCTTCCTTCTCTCTCTTCGGCATCTCGAGATCTAAGTTTATGTTATAAAAGATTGAAATGATTTCTTGAGAAGCAGAGGGATAGGAGTGTCTCCTGCGACCCCAGTATTCTAAATCTCAAGGATGATTACACATTGTGGAAACGAGGGGTAGGAGTGATTCCTGTGACCCCATTATTCGCTACACTTTGTCAAAAATGTATGAGTTACAATGCAAATGTCAATGAGATGGACTAGATGACCTATGTGGCATCGAAACCTGTTGAAATTGAAACTAATAAGAGATTCAGTGAAGAGAGAAGAGGGAAGAAAGGGATCAGAGAAGACTACCTGTGTGTTTAGATACTTGTTTGAGTTGAATCTATGTGTTCTTTGATCGATACTCCCAAGGTAAAGCCTGCACTTTATTTTATGTCAAGAAATGAGGTTAGTAGAGGGGAATGTCAGATGAGAATTGCTAAGTTGTTGACTAGATGAGTTTGGTTGCTAAGCTAGGATAAGGCATGATGAACTTCTGTGATTAGGATGTTTAGACATGAATTGCAAACCCATAGAGTGATGACTTCAATATATTGAATCTTTGAGTTCCTGCTATTTCCAAACATTTTCCAAAGACTACTGTTTTTGCTTGAGGACAAGCAAAGGAGTAAGTCTGGGGGAGTTGATATACCATGGATTTTACCCATTTTTAACCATGGTATACTAGTGTTTTACTATATATTTAATCTGTTTTCTAGCCTGTTAGGTATGTTTTCAGGTTCAGGAGCATTTTGTGAGAAAGTGATGTTTTTGGAGCATTTTGGAGTATAAGAGATGATACACACGAGTTGACCATTCAAGACAAAGTCGGAAGTCAACATTGCAATTATAATCGATCGATACTCATTCTGAGTTGTCGATCGATGTAGCTGAGAAGATCCGCGTACTAGAAGATTATAATTGATCGATACACATTTAGTGTTGTCGATCGATATCGAGGACGAAATGGTTTAGCCGACTACTTCACCAAGACTTCACCAAATTACGAGATTGCCCCTGACGAGTTTTTAACCTAATGGAAATGCTTAAATACTCCTGCTAAGTGCTTTTGACGGCAAGTTTTGAAACCCTTTGAAGCTTGAAGCTTTTTACAACCAAAGCAGAGAGTGTGAGAGAGAGACTAGAGTTTTATTTGTTTTAGAGAGATTGGAGAGATTTCTCATCTCCTTTTGTATTTCTACTTTATTCTATCTATGCAATTCTTTCATCTATCTATTGTTATGAATTGCTTAGCTATGTCTGAGTAGTCTACTTGTTAGATCTAGGTTTAAATATGTTTGTGGGATTAGCCCCAAACTATAATTGCTAAGTTGTGATACTCATCAAATGGATTGTACCCTATGCTTGTTTTAGAGTAGCTAACTAGAACATAGATCACTAGGATCTTAGATTATCTTGAATTATCCATTTGAGAGATGCATGTTTCCCGTTGAGAAGAACGACAGTTCCTCCTTGAGACCTCGCGGTCATATTCGGTTCGCGCCTAGGCAGATCTAGAAGCCGTCGATCGATACCCTACTGGTAAATCGATCGGTGCCGCGAAAGGTGTATCGCTCGATATCTCAAAAGGATATCGACCGACTCTTTTTCTGTGTCATCATGCGAAAGGTGTGGCCAGAGATCTAGATATTTTAACCAGTGATTCATTCACATATGTTAAGCGGCTGAGATCTATAGTATCATGCAAGCAACTTATTAAAGCATTTATAGAGATTATAATCTCCATTCCTGAATAGAAACCCTATGTCTAGCACTCTTTATCCCATTTAAACAACCCTTCATATTGTTAGTTAGAGCAACTGCCTTGCTCATTTTAGGAATTGTTATTTTTATTTCTATCATATAAACCAACCTTGCCTAGGATTGATTAGTAGATTTTATTTAATTGGTTCCCTAGCTCCTCGTGATTCGATCCCTAAGTACTACAGCTGTACCTCTTATTTGAGAGAGTAAGCTCTACTGGGTAATTTGAGCACTATCAACCATCGAGTTCGTTTCTGGCTGAACTTATGGAGACTCAAGAGGGCCCAGCTAAGGTAATGGTATCCTCTTTAAATGATAACCAAGGAACCAGTACGGCTCTGCTAGAAATATAGGAGAATTCGGAGATGTTTGATGAACATGGGTTAGGACTGGAAGGTATTGATAGTGCTATGCAGGATAGTGTTGATACACAGCAACTAAGGGATGGAGATATGGAAGAAGATGTGGGTTTGGTGGATGAGAAGACTGAGGTTCTTGGTGATAAAATGGAGGAGAAGGGTCCTGACGGCAACAGGGGAAGGAGCTAATCGGCAGGGTGCACGCAAGAAGAATCAAAAGCCAGCTGCAGGTGCTGGTGCGTCAAAGAAGATGGCGCAACTGGTGAATGTTAAACAGCCGACTGCGAAACCGGGAATCCGACACGGAGAACCCTCCAAGCAGGTGGAGGACAAGGGGACTTCAAACCCGAAAATGATCCCCCCAAGAACTAAGTTTTATGATTAAAGTCTCTTTTTCAGCAAGATGGCTTGGGTTTTTTCTTTTTATTTTTGGTTTTGTTTCAATAAGCTCGACGAGCATCTCTTTATTTCCCTTGTTTGTTATGAAGTGGGTGTCAATTCTTAAGTTGTTGTGTGGTCTTTGGGGCCTATCTTGCCTCACCTTATTATTTTGGAATAAAATTGATCTTGCTATGTTGGAATATTGGTGCTGCATTTGTGTGATCTGGTCGTTGATAATGATGTCTCGGAGTGGTCAAGTTTTGGTCTTCATTATTTATCTCTTCCCTAGCATAGGATCTCGATCTTATGTTGAGGTTGTGGACAGGAATGTGGTCATTTATAATCATGCCCATATGAGCTTTAGTTTTTTTACGATGGCTAGGGAAAATTATATTAATTTAGGTAACAAAGTGGAGATGATGCACTATGGCTTCTGGTTGGTACAGGTGGGATTACTCGGTTTATTTGATTACTTCAGAAGGCATAAATGGTTCTTGAATTTTTTAACTAGGTATCGGGAGGAACAGGAACAGTTTTGGCTATGGCTTATGGAGGCAGTTCAGTGGTTGGTCCCCTTAAACCAAACCCACGAACCAATGTACCCAATAGAAGACGCAAGAAATATTGGGAATTGGTACGATCATGATATGATGGTCTCTATTGCCAGTTTTCTGATTATTGGTGTAATTAAGGATTTCTTTATATCCGTTTCAGAAGCTCTACAGAGCAAACTTGATTATTTTTTATGCGAATATTAAGTTGGAATTGCAGAGGTATGGGAAGTAAATGGACAATAAGTTACTTACGGGAAATATGGCATAAGCATAAACCGAATTTTTTGTTCCTTTCGGAAACAAAACAAGATTGGGCCTTTGTTCAAAGTTTTCAAGCACCCTTTGGATTTGATAATTTGGTGACGGTGGATCCAATAGGAACAAGTGGTGGAATAGCTCTTTACTTTAACAATGAGTTTCAGGTCAAAATTCTTTATTCTAGTAATCGCATGACTGATGTTGAAGCAGAGGTCCTTGGGAAGAGAGTTTTCAAATGAGATTACGGGTAATCATGAGAAAGAAGGAGGTAATGTACGAAGCCCAGCATATTTTATTCTTTTCAATGATATGATTATGAATACTGGTTTACTAGAATTCCCAGCCAGGGGAAACAAAATTTCCTTGCAAGGAAGAAGGAATAAAGTTATGGTAAAATGCCGTCTTGACCGTGCATTAGCAAATGAGGATTAGCACACACTATTTCCTTGCTCATATACTGAGTACTTAGGACTGGTGGGGTCTGACCATAGGCCAATTGTGGCTTTCCTTGAGGACAAAGTTCAGAAACGTAGAGGTCAGTTTCGGTTTGATAAAAGGTGGATCGGGCAAGATGGTTTAATGGAGACAATTGAAAGAGGATGGGTAGATACATCAAGAAATAATGGAGGGCAAGAGTCGAGTAATTTTGTCTCAAGAATTGTAAACTGCAGGCATGAGATCTCAACATGGCGAAAGAATAATCCCCCTTATGGGAAGGAAAAAATTGGCGAGCTTCAGAAGGTCCTTGAAGAGGTCCAAACGGATAATAATAGAACTCAAGAGGATATTTTGAATGTATCTAGGAAGTTACAGGAGGCGTATAAAGATGAAGAAGAATACTGGTATCAAAAAAGTCGGAATACGTAGAATACAGTGGGGGATCTTAACACAAAGTTCTATCATGGTCTAACAAAACAATGTCGTACTCGGAATAGAATCGTGGGACTTTATGATGAAAATGGCAACTGGATAGTCAAGGATCAAGGACTGGAAAAAGTCGCAGTAGATTATTTTGATGATTTATTCCATACAACTTCCCCGACCGAGTTTCATGGTTTTTTGGAGGAGGTAGCATCAACCATTACCCCTCAAATGAATCAGAGATTAATTAGATTAACTACGGAGGAAGAGGTTCGCCAGGCACTTTTCATGATGCACCCGGAGAAAGCTCCGGGTCCGGATGGAATGACGGCTCTATTTTTTCAGCATTCGTGGAATATAATTAAGAAGGAATTATTGGATTTGGTAAATGACTTTCTTACTTCTGGGGAATTGGATACAAGGCTAAATATGACCAATATCTGTCTAATCCCGAAAACGGAGAGACCTACAAGGATGAAAGAAATACGACCTATAAGTCCATGCAATGTAGGATACAAGATCATCTCGAAGTTATTATGTCAAAGGTTAAAGGCGTGTCTTCCATCGCTCATGTCAAAGGTTAAAGGCGTGTCTTCGATCGCCCAGGAAATGTTCCACGGTTTGAAAACAAATAAGGCATGTCAAAATAAGTTTGTGGCTATTAAAACGGATATGAGCAAAGCGTATGATCGTGTGGAATGGAGATTTATACAGGAGGTACTATTAAAGATGGGATTTGATCAGCATTGGATTAAACTAATAATGGAATGTATATCGTCGGTCCAATACAGTGTTTTGCTGAACGGTCAACCGAGAGGACATATCACTCCAGAGAGAGGCCTTAGGCAAGGGGATCCGCTCTCACCTTACTTGTTTATTTTGTGTACGGAAGCACTGATTGCAAATATTAATAGGGTTGAAAGGGAGAAACAGCTGACCGGTTAAAGGTGGCCAGGGCTTGTCCATCTATTTCTCACCTGCTTTTTGCCGATGATAGTTTTTTTTTCTGCAAAGCGAAAAAAGAAGAGTATCAGACAATTCTCAGGATTCTAAAGGATTACGAGGAGGTATCAGGACAGCAGGTAAATTTTGATAAATCTTCAATACAGTTTGGGCATAAAATTGAAGAATTGGAAAGACATGAATTACGGGATATACTTGGGATACAAAATCAAGGCAGAATGGGATTTTACTTGGGAATACCTGAAAATTTGAGTGACTCAAAAATTCAGGTATTCGGTTTTATTCATGACCGCCTAAATGATAGAGTAAATGGTTGGACCTTTAGATTCTTTTCTAAGGGGGGGAAGGAAGTAATTATAAAATCGGTGGTCACGGCCTTACCAAACCATGTAATGGCCAGTTTCTGTATTCTGAAAACGGTAATTAAGAAACTGACGAGTGCAGTGGCAAAATTTTGGTGGAGCCGGGAGGCGCAACAAGAGGCATGCATTGGCAATCTTGGGACAAAGTATGTTTACCTAAGGAAGAGGGAGGACTGGGCTTTAAAGATTTTACGGATTTTAATACAGCCATGCTAGGAAAGCAATTCTGGAGATTAATAGAGAAACCTCAAACTCTATTTTCTCGTGTTTTCAAAGGTCGATATTTCAGAAATGCATCACCTTTGGAACCAATTCGTTCGTACTCGGCGTCTTATGGATGGCGAAGTATTATTTCTGCTAGATCTCTGGTAAGCAAAGGACTAATCAAAAGGGTGGGATCAGGATCAACCATCTCAGTATGGAATGATCCCTGGCTCCCATCCTCCCGCCCAAGACCAGCAAATAAAAATAACCACAATCTTTACCCAGATCTAACGGTAGACTCACTCATCAATGAAAATTCGAGTACATGGAATATTCAAACGATACAGAGTTTGGTCGAACCTGAGGATGTTAAAATTATTCTAAGTATCCCGCTAAGCAGATCTACGACAACGGATAGAGACGGCTGGCACTTCAATAACAACGGGAGGTATACTGTCAAGTCTGGTTATCAGATTGAAAGGGTTTATCCAGACAGCGACCGTGTAATTCGAGTACATGGAATATTCAAACGATACAGAGTTTGGTCGAACCTGAGGATGTTAAAATTATTCTAAGTATCCCGCTAAGCAGATCTACGACAACGGATAGAGACGGCTGGCACTTCAATAACAACGGGAGGTATACTGTCAAGTCTGGTTATCAGATTGAAAGGGTTTATCCAGACAGCGACCGTGTAATTCCGGAGTTGGGACCATCCATTATTCCATTAAAGGCACATTGTTGGAAGATAAAATGCCCACCGGAAATGAAACATTTTCTTTGACAAATTCTCTCAGGTTGTATTGCGGTTAAAAAGAATCTAAAAGCAAGAGGAATACAAGGAGATACTATATGTTCAAGATGTGGAGATAAGGAAGAATCCATTAATCATATTTTCTTCGAGTGCCCACCAGCGGTTCAAGTATGGACCTTGTCTAGGATTCCATAAAATCCAACAATCTTCACCAGCAATTCCTTATTTGCAAATATGGATCATCTATTCTGGCGGGTACCTCCTGTAGTGGATGATCATCATTTCGCATGGATCTTATGGTATATTTGGAAGGCAAGAAATTGTAAAGTTTTTAGCAATTTGGATATTGATCCACGGGATACTCTTCAGCTGGCAGAAACAGAGTCTCGACTTTGGAAAGAAGCACAAAGCTCCATTACCCAATGATTAGACGTTTCTAAACAATCGAACACAACACAGGTTCCATTAATCCCAGGAAGGTGGTGCTTCTCGGATGGATCATGGAAGGTGAATGAAAACTTTTCAGGTCAAGGGTGGTATAGTACGATGGAAGGGTTTGATGGGTTAATGGGTGCAAGGAACACGAGAGCCAGTCTTTCTCCTTTGCACTCAGAGATTGAAGCTTTAATTTGGGCGATGGAATGTATGAGGAACTTGAGTCAGTATAATGTTACTTTTGCAACGGATTGTTCGCAGTTGGTGAAGATGGTTTTGGAACCAGATGAATGGCCAGCCTTTGCAATTTATTTGGAAGATATACGAAGCTTGAGAAGAAGCTTCAATTCGTCGGAGGTGGTCCATATACCCAGGACAAAGAATACAAAGGCGGACTGTCTAGCACGTAGTGCAAGAAAGCAATCGTCTTACGTAGTCCACATGGATTCAGATCCCCCAACCTGGTTAACAGAGTCAATATGAGTCTGTATTGTTGCTGACAAAAAAAAAATATTTAAAAGTACAATAAATCATAAACATATATGAGATATCTTATTTTTGTTAGTGAGCACTGTAATATTTTTCCTGCAAATATTCAACTAATGTATTTCATAATAAATAATGAGATTTATTATTTTTAATTTTCTTAAATCAAGCAACACAATTTTAAATTCGAACATTTCTATCTTCTTCAATTTGAAAACTTGCAGGTAGAGCTTTTTTCCAACTTCAATTGGTTCAATTTTCATCATATGCAATTTTCCTAATTAAAAACAAAATAATGCATAAAAAGAAAGTATAGAAGAAAAAAATGTTTTTTTTTGTGATTTGTATTTCATTCTAAATCTAAATGTTTGTGCATATATCAAGTTCAACAAGTAAAAATATTATAAAATCAAAATGTTGACACACAAGATAAACAAACTCTTTCTCAATCTTTTCAGTTTGGGATATACTTCACCAATCTTCTGAGTTCCGAAAGCAATTTATCAGAAAATTATAATACTTATTTTATATTATATTAATTTTAAACATCTATGCTTATTTTTAATTTTATTAATTTATGCATTTTATGTAATATTATTAAATAAGCTTTTGTGGAATATTATATTTCTTTTTATGTTATTGTATTATTGTAAATATTATTTATGTATGTAATAAAAATATTCAAGATTTAGAAGACTATTTCATAAATTAACTTGATATATATTTGTTACCTTTTTATCTGTATTATTTGTTAATATGCATATTGTGAATTGTGTTATCGATTGGAAATATAAAGTTTTGAATGGTAACCAATGGAATGAAGAGTAACACTACATCCTTTAGAAGAATTACCATTTATGAGGAATATTTTTTCCTTTTCATTCTTTTTTGTAGAGAACTATACAATAAACGGCTATTCTCAACAGAAAGCTCCATCGAAGGAAAGCGATGAACATTAGGGAACCTCAGGTAAAGAAGCTGATCCACCTAAGGAAGTCAATGCGACACAGATTGAACCAGAGATCGGTGGTTCAAAACCTCCGACTGACCCAGAGCCTGTCTCTCAGCATGAGATTCCTATGGAGACTGCGAATCAAGAAGAGGTAGAAGAGTCTCCTCTACCTTTTGTGGTGACGAACACAGAGGGAGATTCTGCTGAGAAAAATAATCCAAGTGAAACTGAATCTGAATCAGCTAAGCAGGCAGAGGAGGGAGATAAAGATGAAGGTGTTGTTTCTCTTGGGTCCTCCTCTGAGGATACCGCGAAGAAGGAAGGAGCAAGTTTTGAGAAGACTGGGGCTGCGTTCTCCAAAGAAGCAAAAGACAAGTACCTTAAGCACGCTGACTCAATATCACCTCCTTCAACCTGAGGATGCTGCCAAATCTCCGTTTTTGGCAAAAAATCGTTCAAAGAAAGCTGTTGCACAAGTTGCTGAACAGTCTGATGAGCCTATCCCTACCGCAATCAACCAGAGGTATGATAAGTTTCTTATAAGAAGGGTAATTGCTGAACGATTGGTTGACATGATGGAGACGGATCAGTGGGGATATTTAGCTGTCATAAGGAAGGCTCTATGGAATCATGTGTCTTTGCTTGGGAGTTATGTTGAGCAGGTTGTTGCTAAATTCTATGCTTGTCTTCCTGGCTCAAAGGATGAAGCAGACAAGGAGGAGATTGCTGTCAAGGTGCGCAATCATCTGTACAAGTTCTCTCCAGCCATGATTAATGATGCACTTGAGCTTTGATATACCATGAATTTCACCCGCTTTTAGCCATGGTATATAAGAGTTTTCAATTATATTTACTACGTTTTCAAAGTATTTTAGAGTATTTTCGGGCACAGGTACCTACTTGGAGAAAGCAATACTTTTGAGGCATTTTTGGAGTATTCCCACGAGTGAAGAATCGACCGATACGAGACTAGTGAGATCGGACGATTGAAGCCAATTACAATCGATCGACAGATATCAAAGAGTGTCGATCGACATTAAGCCATTCGATGGATTACGGTTTAGAAGATTTTCAAGTATCACAAAGTATGCTATTTTACACACCAAGTCCCTGGCCGCCAGTTAGGCTTTATATATTAGGGTTTTGTATCATTTTAGAGGCAGACTTGCTTAGAGACCTAGTGGAGAAGAGAAGCAATTTGGCTACCTTAGGAGAAGAGTTAGAATTGGAGAGATAGATCTGAGACTACAAAACAGAGAAGATCTTGAACTCCCTTTTTATTCTACTCATACTCTTTGTGTTCCTTATTTCATATTAAGATTTATTCAAACCATCATGATTTTGTCTCTCATGAATATGTCTGAGTAAACCTAATTGTTAGATTTATGTTTCTCATAAGGGTGAATCATGTGATGAGTTTGTGACAATTGTTAGGGTGATAAAATTAGTTCTTTCACTTTAGTTGCTCTTAACACTAGATTTAGGATTGATCATCCTTAAATCTAGATCTTAGGATTGATGAGATAACCAACTGTATACTCTCAATACCCAGAAATAAACTAGAGTGATCTAACTGACTAGACACATGCGAAAGGTGGTCTAGATCATTAGAGAACGATTTCAACCAAACTGATAATGCTTGCTAGAATTACTGTCGATCGATACAACCATCGTTGTAGCGATCGATTGTTTGAAAGGTGTATCGATCGATTAGACGAAAGTCGTATCGATCGACTCTTTTCCGTGATCAACATACGACAGTTGAGATCCGGGATCTAGTCAAAGGAGACCCTACTGGTCGTACCTATTGTTTGAGTTCAAAGAACTAAAACCCTAAAGTCACTTTCAAACTGCATAATTTCATACTTGAGAAATACCTGAATCTAGCTGTTCTCCTCATTAAGAAACAACCTTCACTTCAGTTACTGAACAACTACCTTGTTCACCATATTATTTACTGCTTTAAAACATATAAACCTTTAAGTCTATCTTCATTTCTAATTCATTAAACCTTTAAGTAATCCTAGATTCCTTGTGGATTCGATCCCTAAGTACTACATCTGAACCTCTTATTTGAGAGAGTAATTCACTTTTTAGGGTAATTTGAGTGATATCAAATTTAGCGCCGTTGCCGGGGACTCTTTCTTATTACTTTTAGATTTAATTTAGAGTTTAGCATAGACTCTGTTACTTTTGCTAATTTTTCTATTCTTTTGTTTTACAACATTAAGAATGGAGAATACAGATGTCGGCCAAGCATCGATCGACACGGAACATTGTCAATCGAGCGACGCAGATACAGAAGAATCGATCGCTTCATCCGAAGCCTCATCGATTGATATCGCTCAGCCGGAAGCAGGTAAGTACCCTCTTACCGATGCTGTTAATGAGAAAGTAGTCCAAACTGAACCAATAGATCAATCATGCAAAATTTCTAGCCAAACTACTGAAAACAGGGGACTGAAATCCATGTTAAGTCAAACTCTACCTTAAACATAGGTAAAGAAATTAAATTGCCCTTGCAAGACTACTTAAACCCAAATAGGACCTATTCCAATAGGTCCGCTATCAGAATACCAGACGACGTTACCACGAAATCCAAGTTTAATGTTGATTACTATAATATGGTACGTCAAAACCATTTTTAAGGATCTCCGTTAGAACATCCACAAGACCACATTGAAGGTCTAGAGGAATTAATTCCAGACGAATACAGTCGTTGCAGACTTTTCCCATTTTCACTAGAAGGGGAAGCTTTAAGATGGTTAAAATGTCTACCAAAAGGATCCCTAACTAGTTGGAAGGAGATTAGAAATGTCTTCCTTAAGCAATTCTTCGACGATACTCGTTACTGGAAAGTGAGAAGGCGAATTTCTACCTTCCGTCAAAATCCTCAGGAATCGTTCAAAAACGCATGGGGAAGATTCAAGAGTTATGAACTCGAATGCCTCCATCATGGTTATCCAATACCACAATTCCTTAAGATCTTTTACAAAGGTGTTATTCTGAGCTATAAAACAACGCTTGATACAGCAAGCGAAGGGAATTTCGTTACTAGAAATCCTGATATCTTGCATATTTACATGTTTTTAGCTTTCATATCTTATGCATTTTGATCATATAGCTTAGATTTTAGTGTCTTTAGGATCCATATTGCATTCATATGTCCCTATCAGGTGTTGGAGCATACTATGAGATGATGTGAAGTGTTTAAGAGCTCAAAGATCCAAAGGAGGTGAAGAATGAAGCTCAGCAAACCAAGTACTCTCTTAGACTCGACTAGACCGGAATGTCGAGACCGGAGTCACCATGCCGGGCGTGAAGAGACAGGACCGGATTGTGAGTACCGGGAAGTACACCCCGGGCGTGAAGCCATGGACCGGAATGGAGGACCGTGAAGTACACCCCGGGCGTGAAGCCATGGACCGGAATGGAGGACCGTGAAGAGCAAGCCGGGCGTGAGGCAGGACCGGGATGCAGGACCGGGATCACCATGCCGGGCGTGAGGCAGCTTGGGTGAGAGAGTGGTCTAGGCTGGTTTTCTCAAACCGGTCCGGTTCGACCCAATTCGACCTTGGGTCATTTTAAACACTATTTTGAAGTTCTAATTAGCCTTATCCAAGGGGCACTCTAGTCTTTTATCCTATGTGTCTCTCTTTACCCTAAATCTAAGTATAAATACTTGTAATCTCCATTTTGGAAGGATTATCTTATTTTCTCTTAAGAATCACAAAACCTCTTTTGTGTGAAAGTTCTTCCCTTTTGTTCTTGTGTTCTTAAGTGTTTATAATTTCATTTCTTGCTTTCTTAAACATGATTAAGCTTGGAAACCTCATGGGTTCAAGAGTAATCATGGTGATTAGTGAGTAATCCACTTTTGGATTCATGGGTTAGGGAGATTAAGGGTGATTAGGCTTGATCTAGGGTGTTTAGGTGTAGATCCTTCTTAATCCTTGCTAGTAGAGTGTTTTTAATGCTTCTTTAGAGCTGGCCTCTCTAAAGTTGAGTTCTAGACATTTTCCACCCACAAGGTATTCGATGAAATGTCTGAACCAACTCTCCTAAGCTTTTAACATACTCTACCAAAGTGATTTGTTGTTAAAGGTGTTAAGATGGCTATTAGACTTGTCATTAATGATTGCTTCCTAAACATTCAACCAAAGAGATTTGATGCTTGAGTTTTGGAAGTGAATGAGCATTCATCTAGAGATAGAGTTTGTTTACCCTTGTGTATAGGTCTAAGGTAGATAGATTGATTGAAAACTGACACCTTTAGATTAAGTTTGATCACCCAAGGTCTAAATCCCTTATCCCATGAGTTCTTCTTCTCATAATCAAAGAAAGTTTCTATCTTTATTACTTTTTAGTATTGTTCTTAGCATAAAAACCATTCACTCAATCATTAGACTTAGATTAAGTTTAGACTTGTATTCTCTTTGCTTTAAAATGAACTAGGAATGGATTGACATCTGAAGTACTACTTTGATTTGCATAATTGGACCCTTGAAAAGTCCTCTTATCAAATTGGTGCCGTTGCCAATCCTAGTTTGATTTTGACATTGAGATTTGGTCACTTGCTTGAGACTAAGTCATTTTTATTTTCTATTGTGATATTGCTTCTTGCCTTCTTTCTTTCTTTGACTTTTCAGGTGTATGAACTTGAGGAGCAGAGGTTCATCAAGCCTTGTTTCCATTGTTGAAGACATTTCTGCACTTGAGAGGGATATTGTGAGAAGGAGAAGGGAAGAAGAGCAACAAGCTCACATTCAGAGGTTGGGTTTTGATATGGAGAACCTGCCTCAAGATAGAGCTGCTGAAGATGGTCAAGGAGCTGCCAACCTTGGACCAAGACATCCACAGCGCCAAGCTAGAGCAATTGGTGCCCATGATCAGCCTAACATCCATGGAAATAGGGCTGGCATTAGAGCACCAGCTGTGGAGAACAACAACTTTGAGATCAAGTCAAGCTTGATCAACATGATCCAAAGCAACAAGTACCATGGGCTTGCTTTGGAAGATCCTCTAGATCACTTGGACAACTTTGATCGGTTGTGTGGCACCATCAAGATTAATGGTGTTTCTGAAGATGCATTAAGGCTTAGGCTGTTTCCATTCTCTTTGGGAGATAAAGCTCACACATGGGAGAAGGGTCTCTCAAGAGATAGCATCCGGACATGGGATGAGTGCAAAGAAGCCTTCCTCACCAAGTTCTTCTCTAACTCAAGAACTGCAAAGCTTAGGAATGAGATTTCAGGATTTCAACAAAAGAATCTTGAAGGTTTTAGTGAAGCATGGGAACGATTCAACAGCTACATTGCTCAGTGTCCTCATCATGGTTTCAGCAAGGAGAGCTTGCTTAGCACTTTCTACAGGGGAGTTCTACCATCTTGCAGAAACAGGCTTGACACAACTAGCAATGGTTTCTTCTTGGGCATAACCGAGCAAGATGCAGAGGAACTGGTGGAGAACATGGCAAAGAGTGATTCAGTCTACAATGAGGAGAATGATAGAGCCAACAGAGGAGATGATCAGCAAACAAGGAAAGACATCAAGTCCTTGCAAGAAAAGTTAGACTTGGTTCTTTCAAACCAAGCTAAGAAGGAGCAGGTTAGCTTTGTTGGTGATCCTAGTCAAGAGGTCCCTCCTAAGGTGAATGAGGTTGATGGTTTGGAAGGGCAAGAGGAGCTTTGCTTCATCAAAAACAATGGTACTTGGTACAAGAAGGAACCTAACTTTCAGTACAACAAATACCAGCCTAGGCAAAACACACCTCCTGGTTTTGGGAACAACGGCAATCAGTCCACTCAAGCTCAAGGAAGCTTTTCTCAAGCTACAGCTCCTGACTCAAGTATGGAGTCAATGTTCAAGCAGATAATGGATGCTCAGTCTAGATTAGCAAAGGACATTGGCCATGAGTTCCAAACCGTGCACTCCAAGATTGATACTAGCTATACCGAGCTGAACAACAAGTTCCTAGTACTTGCCTCTCGCTTCAACGCTTTGGAGAGTCAGGTCGTCTCTATGCCATCATATTCCAAGAGCCCAATGGGATTACTACCAGGGAAACCAGATAAGAAGCCCAAGGAGTCTTGCAATGTTGTCATCTCTACTACTTCTTCAAAGATTGAGCTGAGTGATCATGAGAAAGAGGTGGATGAGATTGAAAGACTCTTGCATGGAACAGAGATTGTAGCAACAGCTGAAGCATATATGGTGGATAAGGCTATGGAAAGGGTTCAGGTACAAGCTGAAAGGAAAGTTGAAGCAATAAATATGCAGAGAGCTGAGACTAGGGCTGAGAAACAAGTTGAGAAGAGGGCTGACCACAAGCTAAAAGCTGTCAAGCTAGAAGAAGCTCCTAAGGTTGAGCCACCACCATATGAGGTCCCACTCCCATTTCCACAAAGGGTCCTCACCAAAGCTCAGAAGAAGGTTATCTCTAAGTTCAGGAAGGACCTAAGTGATGTTGGCGTCAAGCTTCCAGAGATCTCGGGTATGCGTGAGCCTCATGTCCAAATGCTGCTCATCCACGACATTCTCACTCACAAAGAAAAAGTAGCAGAGCTCCTGAACATCTCAACACTGCAGCTTGACCCACCAGTCCCTCCAAAGTCTCTTCCTAAGCTCGGACACCAAGGGATGTTCACTTTACCTTGCTCCCTTGGTCAGCTCACTCTTAAAGATGCTCTTGTTGATTCTGGTGCTAGTGTGAATGTAATCTCAATGGAGATGGTGAAGAGTATAGGGATTGAGAGTATGGAACCAGACAAGTCTTCACTACAGTTTGGGGATTCCTCTTCTACAACCCCACTTGGTATCATTAAAGACTTCCCTTTGAAGATTGGAGCATGCACCATTCCCATTGACCTCACTGTCCTTAACATGGCGACTGGGAAGAGAGTTCCTTTGGTCTTGGGCACACCTTTCCTCACAATAGTTGGAGCTTGCATTGACTTTCCCAACAAGAAGGTCACTCTTATGAATGTGAACAAAACTGTCTCCTACCCATTACAACCTCCATTGGATGCTGGCTATTGTGGGACAATCACTTTTGGCCAAGAAGCTGATAAGAAGCCCCAAGATGAAGTTGTTGTTTGTGAGACAAAAGGTCTCAATGGAGAGACTTTTAAAGAGTTGTGTGTTGAGCACTTGGAAAATGCTAAAAAGGAGGGGATGAGTGGAACCTCAAAGGCCACTCATGGCAAGAAGAAGTTGCTGCAAGAAACTCATCCTCCATCTCTTGATATGATTTCACACACTCTCACTCTCCATCTAATGAAGCTCAAGGATGGTGTCATTGAGTACAAGCTCAGGTGTAAGGGCAAGTCAAGGCCATTCTCAAGTGCAAGAGCCATCATCAACCCCAGCTCCAAGATGATCCACTCAAGCTTCAAGAACTCCTCTCTCAGGTCCTCACCATCACTCTTGAAGGTGGGAAGGACCCTCCCTCTCACTAGCGAAAAGAAGGAAAGTCAAGCTAGAGACTTCAAACAAGCTCACTTGGGAGGAAGTCCCATGACTATCCATGTACATATGTCTTTTGGATTTCATTTCAAAGACCCATGGAAGAAGGTGGGCGACCAGACTCAACTCCGAGGCATCAGCCTCTTCTACCGCTCCATAGAGGTACTCCACCACCTTCCATTGTATATACCATTTCATATTGCATTTAGATTTTCCCTTAGTCATCTCTCTCCACTTTTCACACAAGAGACTGTGTGAATTAAGTGTGGGGGAGGTGCAAGTTGCTGATGTTCTTGTGTTTTCTTGTCATTTAGCATGCATTGTATATAGTTATTGCATAGAAAACCCATAAAAATTTGAAATTTTTTGAAAAACACAAAAAGAAACATTTAGTTGCATCATTGGCATTTTAGGATTGAGTCTAGAAGCATTCATATAGGTTGCATTCATGCATAAGGGGATGATTTTACCTTGTAAAGATGCTCATGCTAAGTTCTCATTTTGGCAACCTTTGTAATCATGACAACTAGATTGAGCATTCTCTTGATAGCTTGTAGACTTTGTGCCTTGAATTCTCTTCTCAAAACTCATTGGATTGTTTGAAACTCTCTCTTTGAAGATGCTCTTGTCTTATTTAAACTTAATGTCTCTTGCTTATGGTTCTTTGTCTGCTGAGTCATGGCTTATACACACTTGAATTGTCTTATCCTTCTTGTCCAATCTTTTTGACAATTTCAAGTGGCACTCCACACCCTGAACCCAAAGCTTTCTTTCAAGCCTTCATTGTTTGTTGAGTGAGGTCTTTTTGGAAAGCTTTGCATGTGCATAATGTTGAGAGTATCGGGGTCGACAATGCTTAGTCTCCATTCTAGCTAGATTAGACACATCTTTGTCTTTCACTTAGGATTGGGTGGTGAGTGTTGTTGACTTTATCTTTGGGAGTATGATTTGGTTAAGAAAGAGAAGATTAAACTTTTAGAACTCTAAGAGTGATTATCTTGTCTCAAGGGATTATAATTTGTGATCCTTAGCTCAAGGCATTAATGTCTTGGCCCCCAAATAAGAAAAAAATAAAAAAAAATAAAAAAATGTGAAAAGGGGGCTAGCAAAGTTTAGAAAGAGCTAAGTTGAATCTAAAAGTGTAAAAAAAAAAATCCCTTGATTGACTCCAT
>NC_079511.1:17700711-17743834 GCF_000801105.2 Raphanus sativus
AAAAGAAAAGAGTTCTATTTAAAGAAGTGTTTTGAGTTCTTTGGGATATCTTGGTGAGTGATGAGAGTTGGGTTTTGGCATTTGAAATTGAAGTTTGAACTTGTATATGTATGTGGAAGGGTAGAACAATGGAGATTGAGCATTGTATGCATGTGTTGATCCCTTTCTTAGATATATTATTTGCATTACCAAAGCTACTTTGTTTTGAGAGTAAACAACCTTTAAAGAATGTTTTGAACTTCTTATTTCATCATTGAACAAAAACATTTCCTTTCCAAACCAAATGACTTGGACCTTTTGACCATTTGCAAGATTTTCTATTGAGTTTTCTTAATGATTGTTAGAGAGTTGTTGGATTTGGGTTTGTGGAATCATAATGATGAGTGTAGA
The DNA here is from genome assembly GCF_000801105.2 of Raphanus sativus. Taxonomy (NCBI): domain Eukaryota; kingdom Viridiplantae; phylum Streptophyta; class Magnoliopsida; order Brassicales; family Brassicaceae; genus Raphanus; species Raphanus sativus. Next base: position 17,701,102 of record NC_079511.1, read on the forward strand.
GATCAAAAGAGTTGAATAGGCCTAGAGAAGTTAGAGAAGAATGGAAGTTTTGCTCTAGCTAGTTGTTATGATTATGCAAGGTTGTTAGGATGAGAGCTAAGAAGAGCATCTTTTGGTTATGAAATCCCTGTTTTCAAACCTCTCCTCCTTGGTTCTTGAAAATTTACTTGAGGACAATTAAAAGACTAGTGTGGAGGAGTTGATATCTTGCATATTTACATGTTTTTAGCTTTCATATCTTATGCATTTTGATCATATAGCTTAGATTTTAGTGTCTTTAGGATCCATATTGCATTCATATGTCCCTATCAGGTGTTGGAGCATACTATGAGATGATGTGAAGTGTTTAAGAGCTCAAAGATCCAAAGGAGGTGAAGAATGAAGCTCAGCAAACCAAGTACTCTCTTAGACTCGACTAGACCGGAATGTCGAGACCGGAGTCACCATGCCGGGCGTGAAGAGACAGGACCGGATTGTGAGGACCAGGAAGTACACCCCGGGCGTGAAGCCATGGACCAGAATGGAGGACCGTGAAGTACACCCCGGGCGTGAAGCCATGGACCGGAATGGAGGACCGTGAAGAGCAAGCCGGGCGTGAGGCAGGACCGGGATGCAGGACCGGGATCACCATGCCGGTCGTGAGGCAGCTTGGGTGAGAGAGTGGTCTAGGCTGGTTTTCTTAAACCGGTCCGGTTCGACCCAATTCGACCTTGGGTCATTTTAAACACTATTTTGAAGTTCTAATTAGCCTTATCCAAGGGGCACTCTAGTCTTTTATCCTATGTGTCTCTCTTTACCCTAAACCTAAGTATAAATACTTGTAATCTCCATTTTGGAAGGATTATCTTATTTTCTCTTAAGAATCACAAAACCTCTTTTGTGTGAAAGTTCTTCCCTTTTGTTCTTGTGTTCTTAAGTGTTTATAATTTTATTTCTTGCTTTCTTAAACATGATTAAGCTTGGAAACCTCAGGGTTCAAGAGTAATCATGGTGATTAGTGAGTATCCACTTTTGGATTCATGGGTTAGGGAGATTAAGGGTGATTAGGCTTGATCTAGGGTGTTTAGGTGTAGATCCTTCTTAATCCTTGCTAGTAGAGTGTTTTTAATGCTTCTTTAGAGCTGGCCTCTCTAAAGTTGAGTTCTAGACATTTCCCACCCACAAGGTGTTCGATAAAATGTCTGAACCAACTCTCCTAAGCTTTTAACATACTCTACCAAAGAGATTTGTTGTTAAAGGTGTTAAGATGGCTATTAGACTAGTCATTAATGATTGCTTCCTAAACATTCAACCAAAGAGATTTGATGCTTGAGTTTTGGAAGTGAATGAGCATTCATCTAGAGATAGAGTTTGTTTACTCTTGTGTCTAGGTCTAAGGTAGATAGATTGATTGAAAACTGACACCTTTAGATTAAGTTTGATCACCCAAGGTCTAAATCCCTTATCCCATGAATTCTTCTTCTCATAATCAAAGAAAGTTTCTATCTTTATTACTTTTTAGTATTGTTCTTAGCATAAAAATCATTCACTCAATCATTAGACTTAGATTAAGTTTAGACCTGTATTCTTTTGCTTTAAAATGAACTAGGAACGGATTGACATCTGAAGTACTACTTTGATTTGCATAATTGGACCCTTGAAAAGTCCTCTTATCAAATCCTTTAGAAGCAAGGCGCTTAATCGAAAACATGGCAACAGGAAGATGTTATGAAGAGATGAATGAAGAAAAAGAAAAAGCTATAAACTCAAAAGAAAATACTGAGTTAGCTGAGATAAAGAATTCTATAGATTCGCTTCATTCCCTTCTGACAGATCGAAATCCACCTAACCTATGCCAGTACTACAATAAAACTACTCCTATATTAGGAGATGATCTCGACTTTACAGAAGAGTTAGATACTACTGATCCTCATTCTGTGTTTAACGTCGACAGCTTCACACGAGATTATGAAATATGTGTGCAGTCTCGTACCGGGAGAGAGAAGTACAATCGAACAAGCTTTTACTGGAAACCGTAAGATGAAATCCGATTTTAATTGGAAAATAAACATCGTTTACGGTAAACTAAATCAGAAGATGGATTCATTAATTGAACACCTTCGGAGAATGGAAGATCGAATAGCTAACCTTGCAAATACTCTGAAAAGAGAGACAGACCGTCTTCCTGGAAGGACCAATGCTAACCCTGGGGCAAAACGCCAGGCATGTGCCGTAATGTTGCGACGATGCCAGCAATGGAAAATCATCAATAATGCAGGGAAAAGCAATTTCAACCCCATAGAACTTCTTGACAATGATGCTGACTCAGGAACATCCGAACAAAGAAGGAACTCTTCAAATAAAAAGGATGAGGGAAGAACTATAGACTTAGAAAAAGAAAATTCTGATCCCAAGATCGAAATCTATCGTCTAGACGAACCGACTATCGATCGATCCACTGGGAAGGAAAACGATCGACCGTCTGGTGGCACTAACAATTGCAATACACAGCCTACCGGAACTGAACGAGTCTATAGAAGTCCACCCCCATTCCCTCCAAACAAACCACAGACCAAGAAGGCATTGGAACATGCAATTTGCAAAAAGGCCTTTGATAAAATCACTTTCGAGCTACCCCTCAGTGACGCCATTAAGATAGCACCCTCAGTCAGAAGTACGTAAAAGATATGATATCTTCGAGTGGAGAACATAGCGTGATGATGGTGTCAGAGGAAGTAAGTGCAATGATACAAGGAGGAACTTCAATCAAAAGGACTGACCCTGGTAGTTTCGTCCTAGATTGCAAGATACAAAACACGCACTTTCCTCGATCTCTTTGTGATCTTGGTTCTAGTGTAAACCTCATGCCATATTCAGTGGCAGTTTCATTAGGTTTTTATGAATTTGTTCCAACGCCAATCACTCTAGTTCTAGCTGATCGATCTATTAGGGTACCCGAGGGGATCCTCGTAGATGTACCAATCAAAATTGATGATTGCTTCATACCAACAGATTTCGTTGTACTAAAGTATAAACAAGTACCGGAGGACCCCCTTATACTGGGTCGGCCCTTTTTGGCTACAGCCGGAGCAATCATAGATGTTAAAGGAGGAAAGATTAACTTAAATGTCGGAGATATATCAATGAACTTCGACATGGAAAAGCTAGTCAAACGTCCTCTGATAGACGATCACGCCTTTTACACAGAAGAAATTTCTGAGATAGAAAAAGAATACCTTATGGATATATGTTCTGATGATCCACCAGGAGACGCATTCACTCCTAATGAACAAGAAATTCTGAGCGTAGATAGCAGGACATAAGATTATGCAAACCTTATGGACGCAAGTATCGGAATCGCAAATGAAGAAAATGATGATTCTGAAATTATTATGGATCAATACCTTAGGAAAACCATTGATCGATCACCTTCTTCATCGACCAACTGGAGTAAAGAAAAAGCACCCAGAGTTGAACTAAAACCACTTCCAGCTGGCCTAAAATATGTGTTCATTTGCGATAAATCATATCCTGTCATTGTTAACGCCAATCTCACGAATGGAGAGCTTGCACTTCTATTAAACAAACTGCGTAAGTATAAGAGAGCAATCAGGTATTCTCTCGATGATATTCCCGGAATAGCTCCTGACCTTTGCATGCACCGTATCCACCTTGAAGAAGATGCAAAAACATCTATAGAACAGCAAAGAAGACTGAACCCAAACCTGAAAGAGGTAGTAAAAAAGGAAATAATTAAACTCCTGGATGCTGGAGTTATATATCCTATCTCAGACAGTAAATGGGTAAGCCCTGTACATGTTGTGCCAAAGAAAGGTGGAATCACAGTGGTTAAAAATGATAAAGATGAACTTATCCCCACACGCACTGTCACTGGACATCGAATGTGTATCGACTATAGAAAACTGAATGCTGCTACTAGGAAAGACCATTTTCCTTTACCTTTCATCGATCAAATGGTAGAAAGACTGGCCAATCACAAATATTATTGCTTTCTTGACGGATAGTCGGGATTTTTCAAGATACCGATACATCCTGAAGATCAGGAAAAGACAACTTTTACTTGTCCTTACGGAACATTTGCATATCGCAGAATGCCATTTGGACTATGTAACGCACCAGCCACTTTCCAACGTTGCATGATGTCAATATTCACAGACATGATAGAAGATTTCATGGAAGTCTTTATGGACGATTTTTCGGTATACGGATCAAGTTTTAAAGATTGCCTAGACAACTTGTGCAAAGTATTGGAAAGATGCGAAGAAAAGAACCTTGTCCTAAATTGGGAAAAGTGTCATTTCATGGTTAATGATGGTATAGTCCTCGGACATAAAGTTTCTGCAGCCGGAATAGAAGTGGACAGGGCCAAAATCGAAGTAATGACTGGTCTACCGGCACCCACGAATGTTAAAGACATAAGGAGTTTCCTTGGGCATGCCGGGTTTTACAGAAGATTCATACAAGATTTCAGTGAGATTGCTAGACCTCTAAATAATCTTTTATGCAAAGAGGTTAAATTCGATTTTACACCTGAATGAAAAATAGCTTTCGAAGCGCTGAAAAAGTCTCTTATAACTGCCCCAGTCGTACAACCCCCGGATTGGAATCTACCTTTCGAGATTATGTGCGATGCGAGTGATTTCGCAGTTGGAGCAGTCCTAGGACAACGTAAAGATAAGAAACTGCACGCTATCTACTATGCAAGTCGCACACTCGACGAAGCACAACGGAATTACTCTACCACAGAAAAAGAGCTTCTAGCAGTAGTTTACGCTTTCGAAAAATTCCGCCGGTACTTAGTTGGAGCCCATGTTATAGTCCACACTGATCATGCTGCTATCAAATACTTAATGCAGAAGAAAGATGCTAAACCACGACTCATAAGATGGATCTTATTACTCCAAGAATTCGATATTGAGATCAGGGATAAAAGAGGAGTAGACAACGGAGTCGCTGATCATCTTTCCCGAATTTGAATTGAGGATAAAGTTCCTATAGATGATTACTTCCCTACAGAGAATATCGCTCTTTTGGACACTTCGTTCATAGGTCACATATCGCTCAAATCTGACGGATTATTGGACGACCCTAATGACCAATTGTTGATTGACATTACTGATACAAAATCAATCATAGCCATCAGTGACAGAACATCATGTGAACTTATTGACATACCAGTTAAGGTTGCCTGTAATGCTTTGAATCACAATATATCTGATGCCTCTCTAAAAGAAGCAAACGCGATTGGACAGAACATCAAAGATCGACCTTGGTATGCCGATATAGTTAACTATTTAGCCGCTGATTACGAACCAGAAAATTTAAAAGGCTATGAAAGGAAGAAATTCTTTCGTGAAGTTCGGAGATACCATTGGGACGAACCCTATCTCTACAAGCACTGTTCTGACGGCATATATAGTAGATGCGTCTCTGAAGCTGAAATTCCAAATATTATTTACCAATGTCATAGCTCTGACTACGCAGGACATTTCGCCACTTTTAAAACAGTCTCCAAAATTCTCCAAGCAGGATTTTGGTGGCCAACAACATTTCGCGATGTTCACGCTCATATAGCAGAATGCGACAGATGTCAGAGGAGAGGAAAAATAAGCAAGAGACATGAGATGGAACAAAATTTTATCTTGGAAGTAGAAGTCTTTGACTGTTGAGGAATAGATTTTATGGGCCCCTTCCCATCTTCTTATGGATACAAATATATCTTAGTCGCTGTAGACTACGCTTCAAAATGGGTTGAGGCAGTTGCTTCTCCAACGAATGATGCATCTGTAGTTGTCAAACTTTTCAAGAGCATTATCTTCCCAAGATTTGGAGTTCCCAGAATAGTCATTAGTGACGGTGGACCACATTTCATCAACAAAGTTTTCGACCGATTACTTGAGAAGAACGGTGTTCACCATCGAGTCGCTACACCTTATCACCCACAAACCAGTGGTCAAGTAGAAGTTTCGAACCGACAAATCAAAGAAATTTTGGAGAAAAATGTTCGAATAGATACGAAAGATTGGTCTCGCAAACTAGATAATGCCTTATGGGCATATCGGACCGCTTACAAGACACCACTGGGAACAATACCCTTTCATTTACTTTATGGGAAATCATGCCATCTACCAGTTGAATTGGAGCATAAGGCAGCCTGGGCAACCAAATTATTAAATTTTGATATTAAGCCAGCTGCCGAGAGACGTCTCATTCAGCTCAATGACCTCGATGAAATCCGACATTTGGCATATGAGAATTCGAAGTTATATAAGGAACGAACAAAAGCTTATCACGATAAGAAAATCATATATAGAAACTTTGAACCGAATGATCAAGTTCTCATATATAACTCCCGCTTAAACCTTTTCCCTGGAAAACTTAAATCTCGTTGGTCCGGACCTTTCACCATCAAGGAATTAAAACCTTCCGGAGCACTAACAATCATTAGTGAAGACGGCAACGAGTTCACAGTAAATGTGCAGCGAGTAAAGCATTATTGGGCCAAGCCACCAGACATAAAGCCCCTTCCGCTGCTACCACTCCGTGATAACTAAATACAATTATCCTAAGTCGTGCTAAAGACTTTAAACTAAGCGCTGAATGGGAGGCAACCCATTTTCTCTTTATTTTTAATATCATTTTCATTTCAATTTTCATTCTTAATTTATTTTTATTTTTAATTTTAATTTTATTTTTATTTAATTATTTTATTTAGGATTTATAATTATTAGTTTGTAATGTTTTGATTATTTTCTAGGCATTTACTTTTCCAATTGCATTAACATCGATCGATATCAACCATGTTGTATCGATCGACACGGGGATGTCGAGGCAACCTTTCATTTAACTCGACATCCGCCTCTTCTTCTCTATTCTCGCAAACCCTAGCCGATTTCTAAAACCTCCTTTTCTCTCTCGTTTCTTGAAGATTTCAATCGATTCTTCGCCCAAAACCACTCGATTTAAAGTTCTCCATCTGTTTCCATTAGCTTTTCTCTCATTCTCCAAGGTATTGATCCGAAATTCTCTTTGAATTGAAACTCTAGGGTTTGGGTTTTGAAATGGGTTAAATCGGGTTGATTTGGTGCAATTCTAGGTTGTTTTAGATGTTTAAACTGAGTATCTAAGTGTTAGGATCGTTTGTTTTGCTTAAATCCTCCCTTTTGATTTGTTTTTCGTATGAACTGTTGATTTGCAGGTTTCGCGAGTCGTTATCGATCGACAAAGACTCTGTCCTGTCGATCGATTTACGACTTTCTGATGAACGCTGATCTGATCTATCGATCGACACACCCGTGTGTGCATCGGTCGATATGACTCTTTCTTGCGAACCAATGCTAACTTCAAGTATTACTTTTCTTTTTAGATGAGCACGGATTCAGACGTCGAGAGAGGGCGGAGGACAAAGAGGAGAAGCGATCCTGCTGGCCCTTCACACCGCCGGCAGCCACGAGTCCCAAGGGACGACAAGAGGCCTCCATGGCCACGTGATGATAAGACCCCCATCGAGTACAGAGAAGGTCGCAACTTCTTAGACCCAAAGAAGGTCATCTCCAGCAGCGAGTGTCTCGACAGAGAGCTCACCGATCAGTGGGACGACTACGACAGCTTACACTACAACACTTGGATCGATGTCGACATAGAGCCCACACGTTTCATTGACCCGGAGGTCATACACAAGATGCGGATCCAGGATGACCTGTATGCGATGATTGCTCAGCTCGGCTTGGGCACCATAGCCACGCACGCCTATGACCTCCATGTCCCGTTGGTGCGCTAGTTCATGGCTTATGTCCGTCTCACCTACCGCAACGACATGGCAAAGATTGCAGGAGACGGTGTTCTCTCTTTCTTCACGAGGGGAAAGAGACAATCTCTCACCATCCCCCAGCTCTGCAGCATCTTTGGTTTCGAGGAGGATGCGACATCTTGCAGGTTCTCGCCTCTTCAGGTGCGGACGAGTTCTGGAAGATCATAGGCACAGGACACTGTAGCGGCTCAGCGACTCAGTCAGACATTCGCCACCCGACGCTCCGCTACTTCCTACGGGCTATTGCAAACACTCTGTTGTGCAAGATGGAGCCCAACAAGGTGCGCCTACATGATCTCTCACTGCTATTTCCAGCGGTGAACGGACTGGTCGATCTCTCTCACCTCGACACTGCGGGGATGGTAGTCCCCAACCTTGGAGCTCTCTTCGCCGAGCATCTGATCTCACTGAAGAAGAAACCCTTCTCGGGTTCGGCTAGGAAGAAGGAGTGCGTGGGAAGCTTGCTTACACCGATCTTCGAGTTCTGTGGTGTTCGTCTGGACAGGAGCACTACGGACCGCCGCCATCTCTTCATGGACGAGCAGCACTTGACGAACTCTGGCTGGCTCAAGGAGAGTCTTCTCTGGTTCCTCAGGATTGACGGACGCTACCGTATGTTTCAGCTCCCGCACGCCTCACTCACTGACTTCGACCATCAGGTCGAGAGGATCCGGTTCAGACCCGCAGACGAGTTTCTACTGGACCTCACCACCGAGTCTCGCCGAGTACCGATGGAGCGTGGTGTTGGAGGCTCGCAGGCAGCACCCGCGGCTCCCCTTCCTGACTTCCCGGACATGCCAGACATCCCGATGCCTGAGGCGGACTTCCAGAGGACAGTTGTGAGTGCTCTTCGAGCCATCTGGGCTACAGTCACGCGACCACCATGTGCGAGCAGGAGGAGTGTCAGAGCTCGTTCACCATCAGACCCAGGACCATCTCACCAGTACCAGCAGGAGGATGACGAGGAGGCCACCGACTAGCCTTCTTATATCTTCCCTCTATCTTGCAGACTTTTTTTTTTTTCGGATTTGCAGGATTTATGTTTTAAACTTATTTATGTTTTATGCTTTTAAACTATTTCGTATGTTTAATTTTCTTTGTGTTTGGTCTGACAACAGAGCTAACTTGAGAGTCAAGCTAGACGAGTGAGTGAGTTCCGTTCTAACACATTATCACACATCCTGTCTAAACCTGTCCATCCATACCGTCTATGGTACATCGATCGATGGACAAGACAGAAAGGTACGACACTTTGCTTCAACATCCACACTTCTAGCATTTCCTATTTTATTTATACTTCTCCTACTTATTATTACACCGAGACGGTGCAATTTAAGTCTGGGAGAGGGTGTTGCTAACAATTATCATATATCATTTATCATCTATTTTTCAAAAATTAAATTGTTTTATCGAGTCAAAAAGGAAATGAAGAATTTATGAATGATTTTCTAACCACTCTTTGGCATTACTCTAGACTTATTAACCACAGATTGCACTAGAGATACCAAAGTGGATCAACCTGTCAACTAGCCATACTTGCCAAGATTGTTTAAAGGAACCAAAGCTAACCTCCAACCTAATACTGACTATCTTAGCTTGTCTTGGGGTTTGGTATACATCGGATCGGAATCCTCGTACAAGACTGAAAAGGTAAAAGTCTGTGTGTTTCTGGTTCCCTTCCTTCTCTCTCTTCGGCATCTCAAAGATCTAAGTTTTATGTTATAAAAGATTGAAATGATTTCTTGAGAGGCAAAGGGGTAGGAGTGTCTCCCGCGACCCCATTATTCTAAATCTCATGAATGATCACACATTGTGGAAACGAGGGATAGGTAAATTACCAGAGACCCCATTATTCGCTACACTTTGTCAAGAATGTATGAGTTACAAATGCAAATGTTAATAAGATAGATTAGATGACCTTTGTGGCATCGAAACCTATTGAAATTGAAACTAATAAGAGATTAAGAGAAGAGAGTAGAGGGGAGAAAGAAATCAGAAAAGACTGCCTCTGTGTTCAGAAACTTGTTTGAGTTGAACCCATGTGTCCTTTGATCGATATTCCCAAGGTAAAGCATTCACTTTTCTTTTATCAAGAAATGAGGTTAGTAGAGGGGAATGTTAGACAAGATTTGCTAAGTTGTTGGATAGATGAGTTTGGTTGCTAAACTAGGATAAGGTATAAACATGCGTTTGTAGTTGAGACCGTTTAGATTTAAATGACTTAGAAGTAAGGATTTTAAGTTTTCAATAATAAGAGTCATGTTGTTTTCAAACCTCCTTCGAAGAGACTACCGTTTGTTTTGCTTGAGGACAAGAAAAAGAGTAGGTCTGGGGAGTTGATATACCATGAATTCCACCCACTTTTAGCCATGGTATATAAGAGTTTTCAATTATATTTACTACGTTTTCAAAGTATTTTAGAGTATTTTCAGGCACATGTACCTACTTGGAGAAAGCAATACTTTTGAGGCATTTTTGGAGTATTCCCACGAGTGAAGAATCGACCGATAGGAAACTAGTGAGATTGGACGATTGAAGCCAATTACAATCGATCGACAGATATCAAAGTGTGTCGATCAACATGAAGCCATTCGATGGATTACGATTTAGAAGATTTTCAAGTATCACAAAGTATGCTATTTTACACACTAAGTCCCTGGCCGCCTGTTAGGCTTTATATATTAGGGTTTTGTATCATTTTAGAGGCAGACTTGCTTAGAGACCTAGTGGAGAAGAGAAGCAATTTGGCTACCTTAGGAGAAGAGTTAGAATTGGAGAGATAGATCTGAGACTACAAAACAGAGAAGATCTTGGACTCCCTTTTTATTCTACTCATACTCTATGTGTTCCTTATTTCATATTAAGATTTATTCAAACCATCATGATTTTGTCTCTCATGAATATGTCTGAGTAAACCTAATTGTTAGATTTAGGTTTCTCATAAGGGTGAATCATGTGATGAGTTTGTGACAATTGTTAGGGTGATAAAATTAGTTCTTTCACTTTAGTTTCTCTTAACACTAGATTTAAGATTGATCACCCTTAAATCTAAATCTTAGGATTGATGAGATAACCAACTATATACTCTCAATACCCAGAAATAAACTAGAGTGATCTAACTGACTAGACACATGCGAAAGGTGGTCTAGATCATTAGAGAACGATTTCAACCAAACCGATAATGCTTGCTAGAATTACTGTCGATCGATACAACCATCGTTGTAGCTATCGATTGTTTGAAAGGTGTATCGATCGATTAGACGAAAGTCGTATCGATCGACTCTTTTCCGTGATAAACATACGACAATTGAGATCCGGGATCTAGTCAAAGGAGACCCTACTGGTCGTACCTATTGTTTGAGTTCAAAGAACTAAAACCCTAAAGTCACTTTCAAACTGCATAATTTCATACCTGAAAAATACCTGAATCTAGATGTTCTCCTCATTAAGAAACAACCTTCACTTCAGTTACTGAACAACTACCTTGTTCACCATATTATTTACTGCTTTAAAACATATAAACCTTTAAGTATATCTTCATTTCTAATTCATTAAACCTTCAAGTAATCCTAGAGTCCTTGTGGATTCGATCCCTAAGTACTACATCTGAACCTCTTATTTGAGAGAGTAATTCACTTTTTAGGGTAATTTGAGTGATATCAAGCTTGGATCACTCACTGAAGAGGAAGAGGATGAGGACACAATCATGAATGCGATTCCAGTAACTGAGTTGGTGGAGTTCCTTACTGATGGAACTCGTAAGGAATGGGACAACCTCACGACAGCTGATCTTACACCATGTTATGGAGTCCTCATGATTGTTGCTGCTTATAACTGGATCCCATCCACGCATAAGACGCATGTGTCTCTTGATAGAGCAAGGCTGATCTACAAAATGGCTCATGGGATTCGAGTGGACATGGGGAAGATGATCCTCAAGCAAATTGTGAATCTTTCTGTTATTCAGCACAGAAACTCTCGGTGGCTGATTTTCCCTCGTCTAATCATGAAGCTCCTTCAGAAACAGCATCATGTACCATCACGCCCAGGAGACAAAGTTGAACGTACTATTGTTTAAAAGAAGGACAAGCGTGTTGGAGAAATCTATGAGCAGCGTAAGGCTAAAGGTAAGGGACAAGCCAGAGCTGAGCCAAAAGGACGAACATCCGCTAGGTCAGTGCGTCCGCCATCTCATGCTCCACCAGCTTCTACATCAAGCTCTAGACCTGGTCCACGTCTGGTAACTGTATACGAGCTTGGTTCCGTTTCTGTTTCTCAAGGTTCACTCTCTCAGGTTGATCTGAAGGAAGCTCTTGAGGACACGGCTCACGCTCTTCAAGCACTAACTGACATTGTTCAGAATCTGCTTAGCTCGGTTGCAGGTTAGTATTTATGTTCTTTAATTATTTTCTAGTGCCTTCTGTTCTTTCTCGGAATTTTTAATCCGTGTGCTCACAAGCGGGGGGAGAGAATAAGGATTGAGATGAAGATGGGCCTAAGTTTGTGGGGGAGCAACCATTTCGTTGATTTTATTTTGTTGTTGTACTTGTTTCGGTTGCACCACTTGTTGCAATCTTTTGTTATCCATGTTTTCAGACAAACTCGGTTTTTGGGGGAGTATTTATGTGTGCTGTCTTTTTACTAAGATGTATTTAAATACTTGAACCATTGTTTAGGATAATATAAGTATGTTCTTGGTTGCATTGATCCTGTCAGTTGATCTTGGTGCAGAAATATGTTTGTATTGCCTTATTTTCTGTGTCTTCATCTTAGGTACTTGTGCAGAAATATGTTTGAAGATGTATGGTCAATGCGAAGATGTAGTAGAGCTGAAGTAGTTCATGAAGTACGACATTAACTACCATATGAGACAAACGAGGAGTAAGATGCACGTGTCGAGATAAGATAGACGCATTAAAAGAAGATTTAATGAAGAGCCAAATAAATGGGAAATCTTGAAGAAGAAGCAATCGAACTTATGAGAAAAAGAAGATTGGTTTATTCGCTGAATGAAGAAATATGGAAAGTTTCCATTGGGTAGTTTTCAGGTCTAGGATTTCATCTGCAATATATAAAGAGGGTTTGACACTATGTTGCCGGTCAACACAAAAAGAGAGCTTTTAGCAATAGAGAGTATTGTACGTCCGGAGAAGGAGAGACAAAGTATCTAGAGGTTAGGAGATTGAGTGGTTCAGAGACTGTCATAGGTCTGTGAACGAGGGAGACTGTCAACAAGTCAAATTTTATCTTGAGCTTGATTGAAAGATTGCTTTTAGAAAAAAACATGTATGTGCGTTTAAAAGAATTAATCTAATCATATTTCTTGAAAAGTGTTTCCCCTATACTAATGTGTGTTCTAGGTTGTAATGTGTGTTCTAGGTTGTGTAACTCGTTTATCTTACATTAACATTAAAATCTAGAAAGAAACTTAAAACACTCAAAATCGTTGTTGGTTTCGAGTCGGCAGAAAAATCAGAAGCATAAATGTTGCAAAAACTTAGTTTGTATCATCTGAACCTTGAAGAAACCATGAATGCAAGTTTAATTTTTAACCTTGTTTCTTCCTACAGAATTCAAAAGTTCAACATAATATCACACAAGTATTAACAGAAGGCACATATGATGAAAACAACCAATCAGACCAGAGTTTTCACAAGAAAATGCGAGCTAATTTGATTTCATCTTCTCGTACTGTTGTTGTTTAGAACATGGTGAAGCCGGAATGTTTCACCTTGGTTTCCATTGAGTGACCGTCTTTCCAAACAGCACACGGTTAGATGTCGGAGCAGTATTTCAAGATGGAAACGTAAGTGACAGTTTCTCTGCACATCTTTCTTGTTTGGATTTGTTGACAGAATTGCTGCATTTACTGCATCAGCTACTAGTTCCCTCTGCGAGTCTTCTAAGAAGTACCCAAGAGATGATTCCTCGGGCTTTCGATAAACAAGCAAAGCAAAGCAGTCCTGAATAAATCAAAATGGAAATCTAGTTCGTAAGATATCAGTAACATAGAAACTCTCAGCATTTAAACAGATCTTGCTTGATTGAGAAGGGAATAAAGTTAAAGGAGTCATTGGTACCTCCACTTTATCTTGAAACCCGGTTAAACCAACAAATTTAGCTAACTCGAGCCTGCTATACTTCACACCCTCTTCAAGTTTTCCCACCTGCTTATTCCATGTTTTCCGAGAACCATAGTTAGAGTCTTAGAGAAATATTCCTATGGTAAGAGGTTTATGTTTTATGCACTTCTTTATGTTTATGGTTAACACCAAAGATACCATCACAGTGCAAGCAGTTACTTTTACTAAGGTAACAACTTACACGAGACAAAGAGAAAATTCTCTCTAATAAGTATTAACAACTTGAAGCACATATGGATAAGGAATAAAGAGCATACACGAACTAATTCAATTAACTTTTGACAGTAGAGGAGGAAACAAACTACGGACTTTTCGTCTTGCAGAAAGTACAATTGGCTTAGAGTTTCCTACCTTAATCATGTGAAATGGATCTTAACGATAGGACACAAATGATATGACAAGATATCTCAATCCACCTGTACAATTTGGAGATACCAATCTCGTAGTCTAGCCAGAGCAGCATTAACCTCACCATCCCTGACAAGCTATACGAGATAAAGTACGGATCAGTCGAAACTAAAGTACCAAATGAAGCAGTAATTTCTGAATGGGAACCAAAAAGTGCCAGATACCTAGATTAGTAAATTTAGCAGGTCGTTTTGTTTTTAACTGTAACCAGTAACATTTTATGCGCTGTAGAACTACAAGTTCTATACCTGTCTAATAGTCTTTCTTTGATGCAAAGCATATGATGAATCATCCTCATCTATAGCATTCTCTTGAGCTATACGGATTGGAGGGACTGTAGTTTCAGTAGCAATGTTGAAAGCATTGAGTATCTCCTCATACCCATAGTGATGCAGGTAGGTCTTCACAAGCCTAATGATAAAGCGACAAATTTATACAAAGCAGACAGCTTGCCACCGATTCACTGTCCAGAAGGACAAAACAAATTGACCAACAATTGCAACTAAGTTTTAAAGAGTAGTGTACTTACGCATAACTGATATTGGGAGGTATGGATATTTTATCAATAGCCATATGTTGCTTATTCCTCTCTGATGCTTCATATCCCTAATAATACAGTAAAAGGAATCAGCCTCATCAAAACTTAATCTCAAACATATATGTAGTGTAGAGAGAGTAAGAGAAAGGGACCCAAGTAGTTAGCATTTCATCACACACGAACAGCAGAGGATGGATGTAACATATAATCGCAAGGTGTCCCAAGCGAACCACTGCCTTAGATTCCATAACCCCAGTATCAGGCGTGACCTACAACTTACTTTGCAATACTTCTTTCAAAGGACTTTTTCTTACTTTAACATCAAAAGCAAACTTTGTTTTCCCAAAATTGACGGAGACCCTACAAAATTTGGAAACACATGCATCGGCTTACTGTGGAACTCAACATGCACATAGAACACATAGGAGATATATAAAAAGCATTGGTATTGATCATGTGAAAGAAATTGAGAACATACTCTTCATTTTGGCTATGTACAGCTATAGTGGGGAATAGATGACCCTTTATGTTCTTGGGGATTTTCCCAACAAGAGCTCCGTTTTTACTGGCAATAAAGAAGTCAATCAGATTCAACAAACAAAGATAACGTCAACAGAGAAAATCAGAAGACATGACACAAATGGAAGCAGTTGCGTCTTAACTCTTACGTGAAAAAGAATTCCTGCGACCCATAGTTTATACCACCGCCAACCGTATCACCTGTCGTATAAGTTGGACCAAAGGCTTCGCCTATTCCCTTTCCTCGATAGAGATATCCATCATCCCCGTGATAGCCACAGCTGTTCACTTCCCATCTACCATTAAAAAATAAACAATAAATTAGACAACCACATAAGCTCAACCTCTATGATGGTAAGACAAATCTTACAAAAACTATGGAGGTTCTTGCATAACTTATATATCAAACGAATCCTTTTTATTAACAAATCAAGAATCTGGTTTTCAGTTGAGCCACAAAATAAAGTCTTTCCAATTAGGATTCTTTCCAAAACATAATCTTTATGAGAACCCCAACAACGAGCTCAACTTCAATGATAAGCCATCACAAAAATGCAAATGCTAAAATCTATGCAAGTAACCCTACTCTCAAAGGCACTATCATCCTTTTCCGTAAGCAATCAAGAATCTAAGATTTCGTTCGAGTAAAAAGTAGCATTTGCTTTAACCTTAACTTGTCAAAACCAATCCTACAGAAAGAAGACAATCTCATCAGAGAAACAAGAAACGTACCCGGGTTGTCTGCGCATTTTGAAGCTCTCCTTAGTGAAACCAATCGCGATTTGCCCTTTAACGCCAGCATTCTTAACAAAAATCTCGAAGTAGTAAGACACTTGAAGGGAGCAGGTTTATTAGCTTGAACAACCCCAACGTCGTCGCCGTGCAGATTCGTGTTGGTGTACTTGACGGAAAGCTTATCAGGAGAGACAATCAGAAACCCGCCTGCGCTATTAATCGTGTTAAGCTCCGTCGGCGATTCTTCGCCTTCACTTTCCTCCATCGCGTCCCCTCGCGACAGACGAACCTTGTCTAAGAAGTGCAAGAACAGATCTTGACCATTTCCGGCGTCGCCATTTTCGTTGCGGCGAACTTCGTCGGAGTTCTCTGAAGAGTTCATTGGATTGGATCACAGGGAAGAACCCTAGAAATCGAGATGAGTCTACAAACACTGAATCAAGAAGAATTTGCCGAGAATAAAGAGTAGCTTCTCTTTCGACAATTCGATCATGCCTCTGTAAGCATTAAATGATAGGATGATTCCCAACCAAAATTACCAAATAAATTCCTAGGTCTGGGCACAATATCCGGACCCAAATCAGGGTCCCGGACACGATCAGACTCGCAGTAAATATCCGAGTGGATTTTGAATTGCTATATCCAAAGAACTGGTTCTGAATCCGATCCAAAATCGAATGAGTATCCAAAGATATCTGAAATATGAATATATTACTTAAAATATATGTTATAATTATATTTATAATTATTTTAATATTTTAAATTAATAGTATATGTTAACTATAGTAGTTATTTTCAATATTTTTGAGTATTTTTGGATAAAATATGATAGTTTAGATAAACGTTTACCCAAAAAAACTTTGTGGAATGGATATTTTAGGTTACTTTTGAGTAATTTAGATACAAAATTTTGAACCGAATCGGGTCTTTTGGTTATTTTGTGTACAAATAACCGAACCCGTTTTTGATACTTTGGTTATTTGATTATTTTTCAGGTTCCTATGCATGAAAACCGAATCCGGGAGAACCCAACTCGAACCCTGTCCGAAATTTAATAATACCCGAATGGGACTTAATTTTAAAACCCGAAAAAAACGATCCGCACTCGAACAGGCACCCGAGCACCCATGCATACAACTTCCAATTATTTTCTTAATTTTTAAAAAAATAAAAGTGCTTGATTACATCCCAATCTCAATTTTTTTCTCAAGAACATTATACAATCTATTTATATATTCATATATCTACATATATAAAATAGAGGTTTTTCATTATCCAACCATCTTCCTTTTAGGCAAATGCTAAGCGATTGTGGTATGTTGGAATTTCCATTTACTGGAAATATGCTATCATGGATGGGTAAAAGAGCTCGAGGATCTACTGTAAGATGTCATCTGGATAGAGTTGTTGGAAATGTGGATTGGCATGAAAAATATCCTCACTCTACTGTTAAATATATGAAATTATGGAGATCAGATCATGTCCAATCTTCACAGATATTCTCACAAAACCAACGAGGAAATCAAAAACCTTCAAGCTTGATAAAAGATGGTTGGATAATGAAGAATTATGTCAATTCATCCTTAAAGGTTGAAAATCTCCTGATCTCCCTCCGAATGCAAACATCATGGAACATATCTCAAGCTGCCAAAAAGCTTTAAGTGAATGGAGGAGACAACTCAAATGTCAACTCAACAGAACTAGTGGAGGAGTTTAAAGAGAAAGTTGAGGGTCTGTACGCCAATGATAACGCTACAACTGAGGAAATCGCATAAACTTTGAAAGAACTATTTGATGCTCTTAAGGTAGAAGAAATTTTCTGGAAACAAAAAAGTATAATTTTTTGGCTAAGAAAAGGTTAGAAACACAAAAATTTTCCATGCACTAACAAAACAAAGGAGAGTAAGAAATAAAATCTCACGGCTTTTAGATGCAAATGGAATGGTTATTGAGGATGAAGAAGGATTGGTGGCCATTGTCACCAGCTACTTTAGGCAAATCTTTGAGTCATCAGAGCCAGAAGATATAGAGGAAGCGCTTTCTGAAGTGTCCACGAAGATTACATGGACAATGAATGTTACTCTTACGGCGCCGGTCACAGAGTGGGAGGTAAAATTATTATTTGCTATGCATCTAAAGAAGGCTCCGGGACCAGATGGGATGACAGCGCTTTTCTATCAGAAATTCTAGAATATTGTAAAGGAAAATTTAAATCTTATGGGTAATAAATTCCTTTTCGAGGGGACAATGGCCAATGGACTGAATGATACAAACATATGCCTCATCCTCAAAATGAATAAGCCTAATCAGATTTCACAGTTCAGGCCCATTAGTTTATGTAACGTTAGTTACAAGATAGTCTCGAAGGTCTTATGCTAGAGATTAAAAAAAGTTTTACCAGACATGATTTCAGAAATCCAGTCAGCTTTTGTTGCTGGGAGACAGATTTCAGATAACATTATGATTGCCTAAGAAATATTCCATGCCTTGAGAACCAAACCAAGCGGACGTAATAAGAGGATGGCCATTAAGTCAGAGCATACGATAGGATGGAGTGGCCGTTTATCAAAGCTGACTTACAACCTTAATCAATTTTACTTCTCTTCAGCATCCATAAGTATAAAAGCTAACTTACAACCTTAATCAATTTTACTCGCTTTTTTTGGGCTTGGTATACATTGGATCGGAGTCCTCCTGTGAGTTTGGAAAGTACTAGAGTTTGTGTATTTCTGATTCCCCTTTCACTTCTCTTCAGCATCCTTAAGTATAAAAGATTGAGATGATTTCCTGCGGTTTAGAGGGGTAAGAGTGTCTCATGCGACCCCATTATTCTACTCTAATGGAATGATCACACATTATTGGAAAGCGAGGGGTAGGTATATTACCGACGACCCCATTATTCGCCTACACTTTTCCAAAAAAGCTACATAAGTAGCAAATCAATAAGACGAACAAGATGGACTGCATCAGCGTTCGTTGGAATTGAAATTATAGGATTCAGAGAAGAGAGAAGAGTGAGCGAAATAGTCAGAAAAGAATA
This sequence comes from Raphanus sativus, assembly GCF_000801105.2. Lineage (NCBI taxonomy): Eukaryota > Viridiplantae > Streptophyta > Magnoliopsida > Brassicales > Brassicaceae > Raphanus > Raphanus sativus. The sequence goes on from NC_079511.1 coordinate 17,720,295, forward strand.
CATGTTGGTCCATATACTTGTTTGAGGGTATTCCATATGTTCAGTGATCGATACTCCCAAGACGTAGCCTACAATCTATATTTATGCAGAAATGAGGTCAGTGGAGGGGTATGTCAGCAGTATCAGTGGAGTTGTGTATTGTATGGTATGGTGACTAAGCTAGTGTATAGTACATTGAAATATTCTAAGGTTAATAATGATTCATTTCCATCATTCATGTTTGCAGAAGTGAGAGTAGTGATTTAAAATTTAGTGAGTCCTTGCTGTCTTTAAACCTCTTTCATAAGACTGCTCTGTGTGTTTTGCTTGAGGACAAACAAAAGAATAAGTCTGTGGGAATTGATATACCATGGATTTTACGAGTTTTTAGCCACAATATATAAATGTTTTAGGAACTATATACTGTGTTTTGGAGTCTTTTTAGATTATTTACAGGTTCAGGTACGTTTTGGAGAACTTTGGTGATTATAGAGTATTTTGAGGTGCATAACTACTCATATACGTCAGAAGTTTAGCTATGGATGGGGACATTCCCACCGTTAGATTTAGCCCATATTTTGACAAAAGATAAAATTGATAACCCTAAACTTAGAATTGATAACCCTAAGTGTTCTTTCTGCTAAGCTTAGAATTGATAACCCTAAACTTAGATCTTAGGATTGATTGGCGCAAGTGAGAGCTTGGTTTGTTGCCTAAATTGAAACTAGATGATCTTATTAGCTAGATACATACGAGAGTTAATTTAGGTGCTTAGAGAACATATCAAAATTATTCGCTAAAGCTTGTTAAAAGAAATATCGACCGACACTCTGAGAGGTGTATCGATCGACGTTTTGAATGGTGCATCGATCGATGCTCCAAAGGTGCATCGATCGACACTATCTTAGGATTAACAAACGAGAGTTGAAATCCCAGGTCTAACATTAGATAATCTCTATATACGAAAGTTGATAGATTATAACTTAAGTTTTAGTTCAAGAACAATTAATATTTATGACTCCTTGATATCCTAATTAGTTTGCATACTTATCATACTTGAGAATTTACCAGAATCTAGCTGTTTTCCAAAAGTGCTTACAACCTCGAATCAATCAAAGAAACTACATTTTTCACTCTACTATTTATTGTTTAAATCATACATATCTAGCTTTAATTCGAAAACTACAAGTCTATGTGTAATCTTAGAGTCTCCGTGGATTCGATCCCTAAATACTACAACTGAACCTTTTATTTAAGAGAAAGAGAGTAAGTTGCTCTAGGGTTAATTTGAGCATATCAATGGCTTTTCTCATTATCTCCATGACATCATCTCTATGGTATATGTCCTCTTTTTGTGAAGGTGGGGGTGTAGGATGAACTCCAGGCTTCTGAAAACACCCATCAAACTATGGTTATCTCAGATACTCCCTTGTGATATATCTGCCATCTCCAGTATTGCTTCTATATCCTCCTTAGAAAAATTGATGATCTTTCGATCCAGTGCGTATGGATTGCTATCTTCATCTCTGTAAACTCCATACTCATCTGGTTTCACTACACAGTTCTTCCTTCTTGAAGAGGTAGCAGCTTCTATTGCAAATCTCTCACAGTAGTAGTTATTCTCCCAGTTGCCGATCGATCCTCCAACTTGTTGTCTATCTTGGTCTCATGTACCCTGTCGATCGATGATTTTGGCTGGGTGTCGATCAACTTCTCCATTTTATTCGTGTTCTGCTCCAAAGTCAGAATAACAAACTGTTATGGAACCATGATCATCTCCATTCTCGATGTAGGCGTCTGTATCTTGACAACTCTCACTGGATCATAGTAGACGGTGTGATCTATGAGTATGAGAACTGATTAGTCTACATGTTGCAAACTGCTTCTACAGTAGCCATGCAAGCTCTCCCAAGTAGCAGAGAAGAATTCCAGTCTATCTTGATATCCATCACATGAAAGTCCACTAGAACTAGGGCATTCCTTATTTTCACTTGAAGGTCTTTGACGATTCCTCCTGAATTGATCTTGGAACAATCCGCAAAAGTGAATGAATCCTTAGAAGACTCTATCTTCAGACCCATGCCAGCTGGTCCACATCACCTTAGGAAGATGCTGACTGAAAAACATGTATCGCAGAACGAGCCAGGATAATCGATGCCTTCTATCAAACATGGAACTACAAACTTCCGAGGATCACTTTTCTTCTTCAGTGTACTATTCTGCTTCATCATTTCTCTAATATGATGAAACATCCCCTCAATGATTTTTTTTTTCAGTCTCACTGGTCTCTCTAAAAGACATTTATGATATGTGGGTGAAGTAAGTTTAATCGAATGGCTTATCTATAGGGATCTTTAGTACCTTTTTTGCAAAGCTTCTATCTTCTTCTCATTCGATTCTCTCTTTAGATGCTTGGGAACCTTTTATTTTCTTTCTTCAAAGTCTATCCCTCCAGTAATGACCTAAACCACTGGTGAAAGGAATTTCTGAAACTTGACCATGAATTCACTTTTCAACATAATATACGGAAACCATATCTAGGGGGAGGAATAAGCTTTATTGACAAATGTTCAAGCAAAGTCATTTACTACTCCCCACGTAGATGCAAATGCTCATTATATTATCCTTTTACATTTTACTAGGATTTGGCCCGCCCTACGGGCGGGGTAGTCAACAATAAAATACAGTTTTAGTATTAGTATATATAAATTTTACTAAGCGTTTGGAAAATGAAATGTTTTTTAAATGGAAATCATGTTATGGATTAGACAACTAATAAAGACATTTTTTCTTTATATTCGTTTTATCCTTTGCGATTGTTTTTTCTGGTTTTACTTTATTTTTGTAAGATTATATGATACAAACAAATATGGCATTGTATATACTCTAATAATTTTTTATCCTTTAATATTTGATCATTTAGTATTTATTTGTATATGAATGGTGGCTATGTGTAGGTTGTTTTAGATCTCATAACCATATTTATAAGCCAAAAGGAATTTTCATAAGCAGTTCAACATTTTTGATTTAAAATCATTTTATCTTGGGGCATCTTCTGTATAAAATACACTACTCAGATTAAGTGCAGTTCAACATTTTTTTATATTTAAAATCATTTTTATCTTGGGGCATCTTCTGTATAAAATACACTACTCGGATTAAGTGCTGAAACTCTCTTTTGCTATATGAAGCTCTACCGTATTTTAATGATGGGATATTCAAACACGCTTACAGAAAATGTACAGCACATTTGACCAATTCCATTTTATTAAATCTAAGGATATGTTATAATAGCACCTTTCGTAAGCTTTTAATTTTTTTCCTATTTAGAGTTAATATCAGTCCCGAACAATACTTAAAAATGCAAAAACTGAATTGTTTAAGAAAGCTAATCTGCAAAGTCTTTTCTAGTAAAAATTCAAGAATCCTAAATGTGCATCTTTATTACAGTAAAACAGATCATAAGATTTTTCAAAAAAAAAAAAGAGATCATGAGCAACTAAGTTTTCATAGCATATCAGTTTAATGAGTCTATAGGAATCATATGTGTGCTGTATTTGAAAAGAGTTGTTGTTTCAAGCGTCCCCTACGAATATTCATTTTCGAATTTCAAGATTTTAATATAAAACTAAGACATAAGTTTACTTCACTGTGATTTTGTTCAAATATGCAATTATAAAATGTTTTATATTAGTTCCATTATATTACGAATCAAAATTTACATTAGAAACCAAACCTCAGGCGAACTGAAAGATTATAAAATAAATAAGAGACAGGAGAAGAAAATGTGAATCTGCTAAAGCTTCTAACTATATGATGGGGATGGATTGTCACCACCCACAAGGCCCAGCGAAAAGGAGGCCCATTACTATCAATTAATGGACGATCGGCTCGAAGCCGGCTCTTGACGAGTCTTCACTCGGCTCATGACTGCTTTAGCTAGGAGACGAGCGGCCGAAGAGAACGACCAAGCGGCTCGGGCCGAACAATCGTTCCGACTGGGCCTGCAAGTCAAAAGGCCCATAACAAAGAGGACGGATTAGGTCAGAGCTAACCGACCTAAGAGACTATATAAGGAGTTGAGGACAGGAAGGAAGAAGGGATCACGACTTAGACACACAGACTTGCGGCAAGATTAGGGTTTCCATTACTCTCTCTGTATCTCGCCGCTTTCTCTTGTATTTCCGGCTAGGAGCTTTCCGAGCATCGACTAGCCGACTTCCTAACTCTTGTACCCTCGTTATTCCGACTCTAATAAAACGTCTCTGTTCATCCCACTCTTGAGTTCTTTTACTTTCTGTTGACCAAACTCACCTCAAACAATTGGCACCCACCGTGGGGCCGATCAGAGTAACGTTTCTTAGACCGATATGACGATTGGTGACTCGAACCCTGGCACTTCCGGCGAAGCGCCCGAGCTTACGCCTCCGCCTCCTCCTCCTTTTCTCTCGTCGGACTTTATGAGCTCCGTGATGGCTCGTCTCGCGCATCAAGAAGAAGTCCAGAAAACGACGAACGAGCAGCTCGCAGCCCTTGTAGCTGCTCTCACCGCTCCTGCTGGGCCGACAAGCCGTTCCCAGCCTGTCTGCCGCCATCTTTTCCCTCCAACGCCGGCGGAAGACCACGCCGTCGACGAATCTGACCCTAACGGGCCTCATGGCGTCTACCCTACTCCGGCGACAGCAGACCCGACGACGATTCGCGAGATCACCGAGCTCAAACTCAGCCTTCAACAGATGAGCTCGCAGATCCATCAAGCGACGAGCGCAGCCCCTCAGATTGACAGCGTCATCGCCTCCACTTCGCGCTCGCCCTTCGCTAGCGAGTTAACCAGAGTCCAGCTCCGCAAATTGAGAAGCTCCGTCTCCCCGAGTACAAACCCGGTGGCGACCCAGTCGAGCATCTAACAGCCTTCAATATAGCGATGGCCAGAGCTACTGTCAGCCTTCAAATTGAGAAGCTCCGTCTCCCCGAGTACAAACCCGACGAAGAGAAGGACGCAGGATACTGTCAGCTCTTCGTCGAAACACTAAACGAACAAGCGTTAACCTGGTTCTCCCAACTCAGCGAGAACTCGATTCGAAGTTTCCGAGACCTCTCAGCTGTGTTTCTCAAGACTTACATCATGTTCACAAAGCGAGCAGTAACCGCTTCTAGCCTGTGGAATATGGCGCAAACAAAGGACCAAAGCCTTAAAGACTACATGGAAAAGTTCAAGACAATCGTTTCCCGAGTCGACGTTCCCGATCACATCGCTATCGACGCCTTGATGAACACCCTCCTCGTCAATTCGAAGTTTCGAAAGGACTTGTATTCCAACCCTACGACTTCGCTCCCTGACGCTATCGCCAGATCTCACAACTTCATCCGAATGGAAGAAGACACCAAGGCGATAATCCGAAAGCAGAAAGCCGCCAAGCCTGCAGCAGCCAAGAGTGCGGGTGCTCGGACAGAGCCGCGCCAGCACGCACCAAGTGATACTGGCAGCAAAAAGGGCGGTCTCCTCTACGTCGTAGATGAGAACAACGCCCCCGTTTCAACCATGGTCATGCACGACAAAAAATGGAATGTCTATCAGCGAGAAACCGACTCTCCCGATGCGTCTCCCAGTACCCCGAGTGCTGGAACCGTGGCTAAAGTCGATTCGGCGACGGGACCGACCAGAACGCCCATCGATCTTACGAAGAATTGCAAGTATCACGACGTCAAGGGGCACGATACGACTGAGTGCAAATCTCTCTACGCCCAGTTCCTCTCCTCGATCGAAAGCGGAGATTACAAGATCCAGCCGCCGAAACCCAAACCGAAGGGGGAGAACAGCTGGAGCAGGAACAAAGACAAGAAAGCTCAGCGAAAATCGCAGGGCAAAAACCGTAAAAGTGACAAACAGCCAAAAGACGCAGAAAAAGCTGCCCGAGAGACCGACGATGACGACGACTTGATATACCATGGATTTTACCCTTTTTTAACCATGGTATACTAGTATTTTATTATATATTTAATCTGTTTTCTAGCCTGTTAGGTATGTTTTCAGGTTCAGGAGCATTTCGTGAGAAAGTGATGTTTTGGAGCATTTTGGAGTACAAGAGATGATACACCCGAGTTGACCATTCAAGACTAAGTCAGAAGTCAACATTGCGATTACAATCGATCGATACTCATCCTGAGTCGTCGATTGATGCAGCTGAGAAGATCCGCGTACTAGAAGATTATAATCGATCGATACACATTCAGTGTTGTCGATCGATATCGAGGACGGAATGGTTTAGCCGAGTACTTCACCAAGACTTCACCAAATTACGAGATTGCCCCTGACGAGTTTTTAACCTAATGGAAATGCTTAAATACTCCTGCAAAGTCTTTTTGACGGCAAGTTTTGAAACCCTTTGAAGCTTGAAGCTGTTCACAGCCAAAGCAGAGAGTGTGAGAGAGAGACTAGAGTTTTATTTGTTTGAGAGAGATTGGAGAGATTTCTCATCTCCTTTTGTATTTCTACTTTATTCTATCTATGCAATTCTTTCATCTATCTATTGTCATGAATTGTTTAGCTATGTCTGAGTAGTCTACTTGTTAGATCTAGGGTTTAAATAGGTTTGTGGGATTAGCCCCAAGCTATAATTGCTAAGTTGCGATACTCATCAAATGGATTGTACCCTATGCTTGTTTTAGAGTAGCTAACTAGAACATAGATCATTAGGATCTTAGATTATCTTGAATTATCTATTTGAGCGATGCCTGTTTCCCGTTGAGAAGAACGATAGTTCCTCCTTGAGACATCGCGGTCATATTCGGTTTGCGCCTAGGCAGATCTAGAAGCCGTCGATCGGTACCCTACTGGTAAATCGATCGGCGCCGCGAAAGGTGTATCGCTCGATATCTCAAAAGGATATCAACCGACTCTTTTTCTGTGTCATCATGCGAAAGGTGTGGCCAGAGATCTAGATATTTTAACCATAATCACAGGTCAGAAACTAGATGCACAGGGAAACATAATCCCTGAAACTGAAGCTGAGGCTACAGGAGAAGCTCAAACACGATCGTTGGCAGACTATAACCGTCCAGACGAGTACTACACCAACATATCAGCTATTCGACTTCCAGAGATTCAGAAGCCGAACTTCAAGCTCAAGCCTCAGTACTACTCTCTCGTGTCTCAGATACCTTATTCTGGGCAATCACACGAGCATCCTATGGACCATCTAGAGAGGTTCGAGGATCTTATCGCTGCTATTCGTATGGATGGAGTCCCCGAGGACTACCTACTCTGCAAGCTCTTCAAATACTCACTGATTGGAGAAGCTTCGCACTGGCTCAAGCAGCTACCTACAGGATCACTGACATCCTGGGCCGACATCAAAAACGCCTTCCTGCGTAATTTCTTTGATGAGGCACGCGCTGAAGACTTGAGGAGCAAAATAGCCACTTTCGCGCAAAATCCTAGTGAGACTTTTAAAGACGCGTGGATAAGATTCAAGTTCTTCCAGCGAGACTGTCCACACCATGGATTCAATGAAGTGCAGCTATTAAGCACTTTTTACAGAGGTATCGCCTTAAGGTATCAGATGGCTCTTGATACTGCTAGTGAGGAGAACTTCAACACTAGGAATCCAAGAGAGGCTGTGAGATTTATTGAGAACCTAGCCAACAGCAGCAGCACCAAGAACACTGACTCTGACAAGAAGAAACCGGTTGCAGCTGTGAGGGATTAAACTCACCACCTAGATTTTTAGATCAGGTTTAAAGTTTTGGAAAGGTTAGGGAAAGATAACGCGGGCTGAATCCCGTAATAACTTGTTGAATGAACTTCGATTTGTATTGATAATGTGGTAAAAGAATGGTTACAAAGATGTTTCTCTTGATGATTACAAAGATAGCAAAAATGCTTTAGAATTGATATGAATAATCGTGAAAAATGAATAAAAGTTGAATCTCCCCCCTTTCTTGACTTGCTTTCTCTTTAAATAGCCTCAGGTCCCGCTTGATCGTCAGCAACTGATTCCCGAGATCTTCTCCGTTTATTGAGGAATCCGCAACAGCTTCCCTTTGACCGGGTCTTGCGCTCCTTCTATTACGACGTGAGCTTCTTCTTCACCGTGACCTCTTTAAAGATCGCCTTTAGCTTCCAGCCTCCGGCTCCGCATTAGACCTCTGTTTAGGTCTCCGAAATGTGTTGGGCTTTGACTCGGCTCAATACTTGTTTTGGTTTTATCATCAGCTAGCGGGCCATATTCGGGTCCAACAGTTGCCCCCAGCTTTCGAGATTAGACTTCGTTATTCTCGGGAGCTAGACCTAGCCGCCCATCCTAGATCTTATGGTTGAGATAATGATTACTGGCTATCTCAACCATATACATTCTCGCTTGATCGGACGGTTGTAATCTCTCTCTAATTAAATCGACGACTTAGATTAAAGCGAGTTTGAAATTTGATTTCCGATTTACGAGACGTGATGGGATATAAAGCTGAGAGAATTAACTGCTTGTCTCTCCACTTCCTCCACGCCTCTCGACGGTTTCCAAGGTAATTCACCTCTTTTCCTTTATTTTACTGCGGTTTCTTACTTTTTTTTTTTATCCGCTTCTTGATCGAACTAGTTCTCCATCTTTAACCTCTCTCTGAGATTTCGCCTTAGTCCAATTCCTCTCTTTTGCTTCCTATTTCCCTTTCCTTTTACTATCATGAGTCAAAAAGAAGGTTCCGGCGAGGTTCAAATCTCAGCCTCCGGTGCCCGCATTATGAAGGTCAAGCGGGAAGCCGGTGAAAAGATGACAGAAGCCAAGAAGAAGAAAGTTAAAGACTCGATCGGAGCAAGGGTCAAGAGGATGAAGAAGAAAGGGGGAAAGAGCGCCTCCTCCGGACCTCACTTCCCTTCGCTCTTGAAGAGTCAAGACGTCGTCAATCTTGCTGTTCAAGCTCACGGCCAGAGTGACCTAACTAGAGCTTGTACAGATGAAACCCCCGAAACCGTTCCGGAGGGTTGGTTTTGTCTTCATGAGAAATATGTTTCTAAGTGTCATCTTAGATTTCCTCTCCCCACCCTTTTTCTAGATCTCTTAGATCATTACCAATTAGCCCTTTCTCAACTTTCTCCGTCAGTTATCCGAGTGATAAACGGATTCATCACTAGGGCCAAGGAGGAAGGAGCTATCGTGGGGTTGACTGAGCTAATGAGTCTCTTCTCGATAAAGGAGAGTACTTCCAAGGATGGTGGGAGCGGTACCTACTATCTCCCCGGTCGTCCAGGGCTAGGCATATTCAAGTTCACGGCCAGTGACGATGACTGGCGCAAGAAGTATTTTTATGTCAAGATTGATCCCTCGACGGTTCCTGTAGGCCGCGACCTCAGGACCTCTTGGTCTGACATTTCTGGTTAGGACTTTAGGGATATGCTTGCATGTTTATTTTTGCTTATCATGATGTGCTAATTGCCTTTTGATTCCTTTTGCAGAAGTTGAGGATCCTATCAAGTTATCTGGTAAACTCACCAGAGCTCTTCACAGGAAGCTGCAGCACAGCCCTAATAATTGGGGAGCTTATACCACTTCGAGAGTTGGGTAAGCTAGATTTCCTGATCGATACAAGGCGTTCTTCCCTGACTTAGTGACGGTTGCTGGTTTAGAAGGTACCTTTCCTTTGATAACTTCTAATTTTCATTATTCGAATCTGTTTTATGTGATTAATGAATCCTTTTCATGATTCTAGTCTCTGAAGGTGATTCAGTTTTTGAAGTTTCGTCCGGAGCAAGTACTTCCGAGAAGACTCATTCACAGAAGATGCCTATCCAGCCTTCCTTCTGTTCCAGGGGCAGATCGACCAAGGCTGCCAGCTCCTCTAGAGGAAGCGACAAGAACCAAGGAGGATCCTTCCTTGACTCTGCTCCTGATAAAGGTGTTGGTTCTTCGGAGCCTAAAGTTCAGGAAGTTGGCCTTCCCTCCGAGGTTCTGGTGACTGAAGCTAATCCTCAAATGGCGAGGGATCCTCCAGAATTTGAGCCTCCGAGGAGCAAGAGGTCCCGGACTGACCAGGTTGACAGACCTTCGAGGTCTTCCTCCTCCTCTTCTAGAGGAGGAACCGTTGGCTGGAACTTTGCTCATTCGAAGCCTGGATCGGTTTTGGATGATTCGTGGGGTTTGGCTACTCTGATGAGGCATATGAAGAGTACCGGTTGTTCCCTTCCCTCGATCTCCAATCTCACGAACAAGGATGAGTACGTTGACATTGCCCATCACATGGGTCAGGTATGAAATTTATTTCGACTTTTTAGCTTAATTTATTTTTGGAAGATTTTCACTAAATCGTTTTCTTTTGTTTTTTGTAGCTGGCTGCCGCTATTAACAGGGCTCAGTTCAAGTTTGAGGACGCCCTACGCAATGCCCCCAGTGCTGAGGAATTAGCTCAGGTTACTGATCTGGTCAAGGCCAACAAGACTGAGCTCAATCAGACTCGGGCTCTGATCTCGGATCTCCAAGCTGAGGTAAAGAGACTCGGCTCCAAGTGTGATGCTCAGCAAGGGACAATCGAAAGCCAGTTGATTGACCTCCAGGTGAAGAATAGGAAGATTGGGGATTTGGATGCTGCTCGGAAGATAGCCGAGTACCAAGTCAAGGAGCTGATTGCTTCATCCCAGAGCAGCCAGAAGAACAAGGAAGCTGAGGTCAGGCTAGCCGTCCGGAGAGGAAATAAGGAGGTAGCTGATGCTTACAACAAAGTTCTGGTTGTTGTCAAGGAGAAATTCTCCAAGAAGAAGGATGAAGTCGATCTCCTGGTTCATGCTCAAGAGATTCAAGCCAACACCGAGCTCCTGAAAGACATGCTGGATGGTGAGATTAAGAGCACTCAAGGCGAGTATGATCGCTTGGTGGCAATGATGCCAGAGGCTTTGCGGCGTACGAGAAGGCTCAGGTCTCGGATTTCTCGATCGGCAAGCTCCCTCTTCCCCAGCTCTTTGAGAGCTCAGGTACTTTCGAGGTTAATATGTTTAATCTCTCCTTTTCTGGAGAGTTCGGTTCTAATTTGGGATTGGTGGGTTCTTACTCAGCCCCGGTCATAGCCGCCCCTGGAGATGGCGACAAGGAGATGGAGGAAGAGGTTCCTGAGGAGGATGATCCGGTTGGCAAGGGAGCTGAGAAGAGCTCGGATGACAAGGAAGTTTAAGAGCTGAGGCTCTTTCATGTGTTTCTAGGATTTCCGCCCAATGGGCTTTGGTTTCTTTTATTTCTAAGACTTATAGCCTGAGGAGGCTTTTAAACCTTTGTTTCTGTTAAGGTCTTTTGAACCTTTGTCGGCCTGAGGAGGCCTTTAAACCTTTTATCTATAAAGACTTGGTTTTCAGTTTTATTTTAAGTTTTTCGCTTTGACTTAGTCAAATTTGGTTAAGAATTTTGATAGGGAATGCTTTGGTTACTAATTAAGAGGTTTAATGAATCCTCCGAATTAGATCCCTAATTTCGTGATAAGTCTTGGAGACTTGGATCGTTTTTAGTTCCTTAAGAGGAATTCTTGGAATATCGAGATTAGCTTAAGGTTTTTAGGAACCTAAGTTTAACTTAGACACCTTAGGTGGGGATTCTTGGGAACCTGAATTTGTTCACGGGATTTTAAGACCCATTGGAACTTGCTTAGGATTTTAAGATCTTTCGAAATTTGATAAGGATTTTAAGACCTTTGTATTAAAGGATTTCAAGACCTTTGAGACTTGATAAGGATTTTAAGACCTTTGAGATTTGATAAGGATTTAAAGACCTTAGGTCCAGATTCGTTGAGACCTGACGTTGTTTGAAGGATTTTAAGACCTTTAGTGGTTCCTAAGGATTTTTAAGACCTTAGGTTAGTTTATCAAGTTTTGACTTTGTTTGAAGGATTTCAAGACCTTCAAGATTATTAAGGATTTGAAGACCTTAGGTCCAGGTTCATGGAGACCTGAGCTGATCCGAAGGGTTTTAGGACCCTAGGTCCGTGTTTGCAGGGACCTGTGTTGTTAAAGAATTGAGACATCGAGAATAATTGCTTTATTGGTAATTGGATACATGGTATCATAGTAATCATACAATTGTTGTATTATAATGATCATACACTTGCTGGTTGGGCTATGTGATTTTAATCAGACATATGCCCCCTTTGGTTGTGGTGAACAAAGTGTTGAAATGAGGTTGGGGCTGCACTCATGACGGAGTTGCCTACGTACCCAGTCAAGGGATCAAGCCTAACGTAGTTCAGGGATTTTTAGGTACCTAATGATAGTATCTCTTAAGATTCGTGGCGTTCCACGATCTGATTTCAGGTACCCCGGTTCGCACCTTTCGGAGCTTGTAAACGCCAGGTCGTACCACATGGATGATCTGATAGGGACCTTCCCAGTTGGTTCCTAACTTTCCAGCATCTGGTTCCTTGGTTCCTTCGAAAACTTTCCTAAGTACTAGGTCACCTATAGCGAACTGTCGGGGCCTGACTTTGGAATTGTACTGTCGTGCCATTGCTTGCTGATAGTTCTGAATGCGAATCAGAGCTCGGTCCCGTCTTTCCTCGATTAGATCGAGGCTGTCTGTTAGGAGCTGATCATTAGCTGCGGGATCGGATGTACAGAGTTCCCGGCGGAGGCTACCAGCAATGGTTTCAGCTGGGACGACAGCTTCCATCCCATATGCTAAGGAGAAAGGGGTTTCTTCTGTAGCCTTTCGTGGGGTGGTTCGACATGCCCAAAGTACTTCAAGTAATTTTTCTGACCAGAGTTCCTTCTGGGTTCCGAGGCGTTTCTTGAGGTTTGCTAATACTGATTTATTAGCAGCCTCCGCCTGGCCGTTTCCTTGAGGTCGGCGAGGTGTTGAGAAGGTCAGGCGAATATTCCACTTGTCACAAAATATTTTGAAATCGTGGGATATGAATTGTCCTCCATTGTCAGTTACGATTTCGTATGGGACGCCGTGTCTACACACGATTTCTTTCCACACAAATCGTTCGACCTCGACTCTGGTTACCTGTTGGAAAGCTTCAGCCTCTATCCATTTTGTGAAGTAGTCTGTTAGGACTAAGAGGAAGCGTAGCTTCTTCTTTCCACTTCCTGATGCTACTAGTGGTCCTACGATGTCCATGGACCATCTCATAAATGGATAAGGGGCGGATATATTGGACAGCTTTTCCGCAGGTTTGTGTATAATCGGTGCATGCCTCTGGCACTTGTCGCATGAAGAGGAATAGGCCTCACAGTCTGCAATAATGGTGGGCCAGAAATATCCCTGTCTTTTGATTCTGATGGCTAGAGCTCTTCCTCCAGAGTGGTTCCCGCAGGAGCCGTCGTGCATTTCCTTCATGAGTCTCATAGCAACAAGGCCATGGACGTATTTTAGGTAAGGTCCGGAAATGCTTCGTTTGTGGAGGACAGACTCGATTACGCAGTATCTCGCGCTTAATGCTTTGAGCTTCCGAGCCTCCCATTTATTGGGTGGAGTCTTTCCTTCCAGGATGTATTGCGTGATTGGAATTCTCCAATCCTCTCTCCCTACAACTTTGTTATGAAGAGACGAGGGAGGTTCCTGTTCGGGACCTGGTGTCGTGGTGCCCCCGGAGGTATTTGTAGGATTGGTCTCCAGGGAGTCTGAATTCTGAGGAATACCTCCAATTCCTTCATTATTCTCCGGGGTCTGGATGGTGCCCCCAGATGAATTTTGGAGAGCTGAACGGCTTCTGGTTTTAATTCTGCAGATGAGTGGGTCTGAGTTGGTGCCCCCGGGGGTATTCGTGAGATCAGGCTCCAAGGAGTCTGAATTTCGAGGAATACCTTCCGTGTTTTGGATTGTGTTCCCGGAGGTATGCTTTTTAGAGCTACGTATTCTGGTTTTTGGGAACCAAAATGTTGTGAGAACTTGGGTAGCTACCGTTTCAGGGCAGGTACCTTCGGGTTGCTCTGTTAGCTTGCCGTCTATCTCAGCTTTAGTAGCTATGTCGATGCTTGGTTTTTGGATTCCTTCTACGGGTATGATCCGTTTTACGAGGGGGTCTGACGTGGAGGCTAAAGCAGCCAACGCATCTGCTGAGGAGTTCTCTCCTCGTGGGATCCTTGTTAGCTCGAATTTGTCGAACTGCCTAGTGAGGTTCTGGACGACTTCGAGATATGCCCCCATTCTTTCGTCCCTCGTTTCATATTCTCCGTGAAACTGGCTAGCTACTAGCTGTGAATCACTATAAGCGTTTAGCTCTCGAATTCCGAGGCTTAGGGCGAGTTTCAACCCTGCGATTAGTGCTTCATATTCAGCTTCGTTGTTTGAGGCGCTGAATCCGAGCCTATATGACTGCTCAATGGTTTCTCCTGCTGAAGAAGTTTGCCTTAGACCGACACCGGAGCCTTGTTTTGACGAGGCTCCGTCGACATACAGGCTCCACTTCGGAGATTCTATTTCGGAGTCTAATTGCTCGGATGCTAGTTCAATGATAAAGTCGGCAAAGACCTGAGCTTTCGCTGCTGCTCGAGGTCTATACTCAATATCATATTCACTGAGCTCTATGGCCCATTTGGCCAATCGCCCTGACTGGCTAGGGCTGTGCAATATCATTCGTAATGGTTGTGAGGTCATTACGACGATTGAGTGCGATTGGAAGTAAGGTCGCAATTTTCTGGCAGCTGTTACAACTGCCAGAGCTAATTTTTCCATTGCAGGGTACCTTGTTTCGGCGTCTATCAAACTCTTACTGGTGTAATAGACAGGTCTTTGTTCGTTTTGTTCCTCTCGTACCAGCACGCCGCTAACTGCGGCAGTCGATACAGCGAGGTACAGGTACAATGGCTCTCCTACTACAGGTTTAGATAGAATCGGAGGTTCGGAGAGGTAAGCTTTCAATTGCTTGAAGGCTTCCTCGCATTTCTCGTCCCATAAGAATTTCTTATTATTTCTTAAAAGCTTGTAGAATGGGAGGCACTTATCGGTGGACTTGGATATGAATCGATTTAATGCCGCAATTCGTCCAGTCAATCTCTGTACCTCTCTGGTTGTCTTCGGTGACGGCATTTCTAGGAAGGTTGCTATTTGCTGCATGTTGGCTTCAATGCCTCTTTCGGTTACGAGATAGCCTAGGAACTCGCCTGAGGGTACCCCGAAAGTACATTTAGTGGGATTGAGCTTCATATCGTACTTGTTAAGGATATCGAAGCATTCCCTTAAGTGGGAGATATGGTCTTCTCCAGCTGAGGATTTGACTAGCATATCGTCAATATAGACCTCCATGGTTTTCCCAAGTTGCCCAGCAAACATCTTATTTACTAGCCTCTGATAGGTAGCTCCTGTGTTTTTTAATCCGGATGGCATAACCTTGTAACAATAGGTTCCTCGTTCGGTTATGAATGCAGTTTTCTCCTGGTCCTCAGGATCCATCATGATTTGGTTGTATCCTGAGAAGGCATCCATGAAAGATAGGAGTCGATGGCCAGCTGTCGCTTCGACCAGGCGGTCGA
Source organism: Raphanus sativus (assembly GCF_000801105.2). NCBI lineage: Eukaryota > Viridiplantae > Streptophyta > Magnoliopsida > Brassicales > Brassicaceae > Raphanus > Raphanus sativus. Next base: position 17,735,716 of record NC_079511.1, read on the forward strand.
TGTGAGGTAACAGGAAGCTGTCTTTAGGACAAGCTTTGTTCAGGTCAGTGAAGTCTACACAGATTCTCCATTTCCCGTTTTTCTTCTTTACCACTACTGGGTTAGCTAACCAATCGGGGTAGTGTACCTCTCGAATGGACCCAGCTTTCGTAAGTCGGTCAACTTCGTCGTTAACAGCTTGAGCCTTTTCGAGGCCTAGCTTGCGACGCTTTTGTTTGATCGGTTTGAAAGTAGGGTCTACTTTTAGCTTATGGGTGGTGACGTTCGGATCTATGCCTTTCATGTCGCTGGTGGACCATGCAAAGGTTTTGACATTGCTTTTCAAGAAATCAATGAGCTCCTTTTTTGTCTCGGAGGTAGCTCGGATCCGATGCTCACCTGTCTTTCAGGATCTGAGTCGTCGATGCAAACTTTTTCGGTGAGGTTCTTGGGGGGACCTCGAATATTTTGTTGCATTTCGCGACCCTCCTGGATCTGTAATTGCTATTGGGGGGACTTTTTGAGGATTTCGAATCCTCCCAAATAGCAGATCCTGGATATCTTCTGGCTACCGTGTACGGTAGCTATCCCTTCGGGTGTTGGGAATTTTACGCATTGATGATACGTCGAGGCTACTGCCTTCATTTTGTGAATCCAGGGTCTTCCCAGGATCGCATGGAACGGGGAAGGTCTGTCGATGACTACTAAGTTGGTCATTTTCATTATTCCGCCAGCTATGACTGGGAGCTTGATAGTCCCCAATGAGGTAGCTGTTTCTCCGGAGAAGCCTACGAGGTTAGCTTTTTGGCCAATAATTTCGTAGTCGTCTATTTCCATCCCTTTTAGGGTGTTGTAGAAAATAAGGTCGACAGAGCTTCCTGTATCTATCATAAGTTTAGGGACCTCGTATCCTGCGATGTTCAGGGTGACAATCAACGCATCATCGTGAGGTCTGTCGAGGTTTGAGGTCTCGCTTTCCCAGAAAGAAATCTTAGTATTGGACTCGGGGTTAGAAGGCTTAGGTCCAGTGTTAGACACAGCCTTCCGTACGTGATTCTTAATGGAATTGACGGAGTCCTGACATATGTCTGATCCCCCAAGGATACAGTCCACCCTCGAGTCGGGGCTCGATTGAGGGGACGGTTTGCTCAAGAGAGCTTCGACTTGTAAACTTTTTCCTTGGGGGAATTTTCCAAGAATCATGTCGACTCTTTTCTTGGGAGCTGGAGGTGGTGAATCGGTCTCCTTCTCAGGTGACCTCTCGCGTTTTGGGGAGGTGTCTCTGGAACCTCTTTTCTGATAAGGTGGTGGCTTTTTAAGGTCCACGCCCTTTATTTCTCCAGCTGCGAATTTAGCTGCCAGTTGTCGTTGGAGGTCCCAACATTCCTCAGTTGAGTGCCCTTCCCGATCATGATAGAGCAATGTTTGTTTTTATCAAAGCCTTTTGACCAGGGAGTTTTGTTCGCTGCGGCGACAGGTTTCTCTTCCTTGTCTTCCTCGATTGCGTAGGAATGTTCTCCCTGGGTTTGGTTGTTTCGGGGGTTCCCCCTTTTGTGAGGTCCCTGTTGGGGTCAAAATCGGTCAAGACGAAATCGATGTCCGAAAGTCTCGGAAAAACATGAAAAATGTTAGAGCAACCTCGAGAGACTATTTGTTAATCGAGAAACCTCGGGAAAATATTGAGTTCGAGATTAATCATCTCGAAATCAACTGCTATAAACATTTTCTACACAAGGAAAAACCTACGGAAAAACTAAAAACGCAAAAAAACACGCACACGCCGAAGGAACCGAGCAGCCAACTCCGGACGTGGCCGTGGCCGCCAGGCGGCTAGCCCCGTGCTGGCTGTGGCCGCCGGCGGCTAGCGCCCGTGCTGGCCGTGGCCGCCGGGCGGCTAGCGCCCGTGCTGGCCGTGGTCGCCGGGCGGCTAGCCCCGTGCTGGCTCGGGACATCGGACGGCTAGTCTTCGTGCATAAGTTCTAGGCCTCCGGGTCACCAGAAATCCGTGTTTTGCGACTTTCCGAGATCCCGCAAACAAAACTCCTTTTCCTGCTCCAAGATTCCAAAGAACCCGTAAGACGTCAACGGACAGGAAGACTTCATATAAAACGGTGATGGTTATCTTAAAACACCATGTGCCTCAGCAATGGATCGAAGATCTTCCGAAAGACTAGACATCCAAGTAGGAGCATTCTTCCAAAGAAATCGTAGAAAACAGCGGAAGACCGGAAGACGGCCCGAAAGGGACCAAACCCGATCGAACAACCCGTTTACGATTTTCTAAAAGGATAGATATGACGGTTTACAATTATCTTCGCATGACAAGATAAATGTTAAACTTCCGAAAAGATAAATGTCAACTTTCCGAAAAGATAAATGTCAACTTTCCCGATAAACGCGAAAGCCGACGAAAATGGAAAAAGTCCAGCCCGCAGCGGACTCAGCCCATCAAGAATAGACCGTCATATGGGAGTATATAAGCAAAGCTAGGAGCAGAGGAAGGGGGATCATAAATCAGAAGAAAGAAACCACTCCAGAGCAACTTAGAACTTAGGCGCTTATTTCCTTTTTTAGCGAGCTGCGACTCAACTAGGTTAAATCTAGGTTTCGCGACTAGCGACGATCAACAGCTCTTGCGGCCGAGATCTCGACCTGTTGTCCAACGCTCTCCGCAGATTCGGAAATAAGATTCTTTCTTTTTGCTCTCTTTATTTTACGCATTTATTCCCAAACTAGACTCGTATTAACTTTGTCGTGCATGGCCCAGCAGATAGCCGGGATCCTCGGGGAAAACTAGGTCAACTTAGTTTTCCTACGTTTTAACTTAACTAAACTCGACAGTGCGAATTTCGGTTCCCACAGTTTGGCGCTAGTAGGAGGGGGATACACGGATTTATCTTTCTCGCAACTACGCACGCCCAGTTAAGCATGTCTGCAGACGCGGAAAAAGACAAGCAAACGCACGACGAATCAGCCGTCGATGCCAACGCTGAGAAGACTCCTACCGGAAACATATCGACGGTCACTGCCGAGGCAAACACCGCGATGCTGGACCAGGTGAAGGAACTGTTCGCCACCGCCCAGAAACGGTCGGAAGAACAAGAGAAACTAATGGCTTCACTCGCTAAACAGGTCAATACCTTAACAGCGAAAAGCAAACTCCCGCGCGGATCCACCAAGGTGAGGCGTGTCAGGAGGCTCGACTTCGGAACTTCCGGAGACCAAGAAAAAGATGCCCCGAGAAAATCCCCGGAACTCGTCCCTGACGATACCACTCCGACGGGGCAGAAGAAAACGACGGGCAACCTTCCACCTCCCGCAAGGGACAACGAAGGGGACGACGTCGAAAGAATCAATCTGGATATCAGCGATCAATCGGACCCGTCCGACGAAGAAGCCGACCTCCACCACAGAAGGACTCGAAGTCAGTCAGCTCGACTGGCGGCAGCCTTCGAAAAACCCATGACAGAAGAGGAAGAAGACCTCTACTGGTCAGAGCAAGAAAGGTTGGCTGAGGACCAGACTCGGGCCTATCGCAGCCAACGTAGACAAAGGAGCGCGAACGGCGCCAACGAAATCCACGATTTGCGCGAGTACATCGCCAAAACTGCAGCCGAGGTGAAAGCGGTAAAATCGCAGATTCACCACGCGACCAGCACTGCCCCCGAGATCGACCTGCTCCTCGAGGAATCGAGAAAAACTCCGTTCACCTCTCGAATCACGGACGCACGAGTCTCAGATCCTGGGAAAATAAAGCTTCCCACCTACGATGGAACCACAGATCCAAAGGCACATCTGCAGTCTTTCCAGATTGCGATGGCAAGGTCTAAACTTCCGGAGCGGGAAAAGGACATCGGCTGCTGTCTCCTATTCGTCGAGAACCTCAGAGGTGCTGCGCTCGAGTGGTTCTCACACTTGAAAAGAAACTCCATCGGAAGTTTCCGTCAGCTTGCATCGGCTTTTCTGAAGCAATTCTCCATGTTCATGGACAGGGAAACTTCCGACGTAGACCTTTGGAGTCTAATTCAAAAGGAAGACGAACCGCTCCGCGACTACATAAGGAGGTTCAAACTCGTGATGTCCAGGGTAACAGGCCTCAGCGACAGAGTCGCCATCGACGCCCTGAGGAAAAACCTCTGGTACAAATCGAAATTCCGAAAGTGGATTTCTCTGGAAAGGCCACGCACCATCCAGGACACTCTCCACAAGGCAACGGATTTCATCATCATGGAAGAAGAGATGAAAATCCTAGCGCAAAAGCATGGACCGCCAAAAGCATCCGGCAAGAAGAAAACCTCTCGTAACGACAAGTACGTCCATCACGAAGGGGAAGACGTCCAAGGCGAGCATAACTACGCCGTCAATTCCGAACAAGGAAGGACCGCCGGAAACACTTGGACGCGGAACTCGTACAAGGACAATTCCAGCTGCGAGTTCCATCAGACGAGAGGTCACTCCACCGCCAACTGCAAAGTCCTCGGCGCTAGACTCATTATGAAGCTGCTTGACGGCAAACTAGCAACGGTCAAGAGCATGAAAGACCTGATCCTAGATTCTGACCGTCCGCCAAAGACCGACGGAGCCAATCCCGAGAATAACGCTCCTGGAACTCAATCAGGCGAAAAACGCGAACGGAGACAAGACGGCGAAGGAAACAACAACAACCGCCAAAGGATCAACATGGTCATCAGAGGATCGCATTTTTACCAGGACTCCGTTTCGTCAATCAAAGACTACGGACGGAAGGCCGAGACAAGCCCCGGATGGTGTCCAGAGGACGACGTTCCCATCACGCAATCACCTTCGAGCAACAGGATACGACCGGACTCGATAAACCCCACTACGATCCTCTGGTCATCGACTTGGTGATTCAGGATCTCGAAGTCGGCCGCATCCTCATCGACAAAGGAAGCACGGTCAATATCATGTTCCGCGACACTCTGCAGAGGATGAACATACCCCTCAGAGAAGTCATCCCAGAACCAAGACCATTGACTGGATTCTCGGGCGTCACGTCCATGACCCTCGGAAAAATCAGACTCCCGGTCATGGCTAAAGAAGTCACAAAGATCGTCGAATTCGCTGTAGTGGATAACGCGGCTATCTATAACGCCATAATGGGAACTCCTTGGATAAACGCCATGAAGGCAGTCCCGTCCACTTACCACCTCGGCGTCAAGTTTCCAACACCAACTGGAACGGCAGTAATCTGGGGAAGCCAAAAACAGTCGCGACTCTGCTTCCTAGCCGAACATAAACTTCGCAGCAATCAGAACGCCCCAGTAGCTAACCCGAAGCGAACCAAGAAGAACCTGAGTATCTCCGAGAACTCAGCAAAAAACAACTCGGATTTGTCCGAACAGGCCACGACTCAGGACAGCGGGAAAATCCTCGAGTCCATCGCCGAGAAAACGGATGACCTAACTCCCAATGCGACCGCCGACTTAGCCGAAACAGTCAAGGCGCCGGAAATCGTGGAGTAGTAGCAACCGCGACAGGAACAGAACTACGAGATGGCTTGATCCTCGCAAGAGGTACGTAGGCAGCTCGTCGCAACCCGACGAGTTCAGCTATCCCCCTCACCAAAAAAAGGGGGGGGGGGGGGAGATGGGAACAAACATCCTTGTACTCCCGCAAAAATACTTTTCACATGTACTCTACCTTATAAAGTTTTTTATGCTTACTCAACGCATAAACATTACGGAAAACGAAAATCATATCTTTGAGGAACGCGAGACGTCGTTAGTTCTCGAAAAGTCTTGATTCTCCATTCTCCTCCAAACAGTCCATCCGCGACTCTAAAAACTCTACCAAACAGTCCATCCGCGACTCTAAATTTCATTTCCGTCGATTGGCCCCGACGGAAAAACATAGAAACGTTTCACTCAATCAAATTCGTAGTCTGGCTTCTAATGGAGTCCTCTTGCATCCGACAAGGATATCATAGCGCGCTATACAAAAAATCCAAATTGTGGTTAGCTCTTCGTAAAGGAAGTAGCTCGACTCGTATCCAAACGAATCATATAAGCCGATAAGCACTTCGCAGATTCTAAAACGGTACGAGTCAGGTCGAAATCGCAAACAGGCGAAACGAAAGCCGATTGTCATCGCACAGCTTCAGTCCGAAAGTAGACCTAGGTCTTGCCCTAAACCCGGCCTTGCCGGTATCTAAGACATCTCATAGGCATAAGTATCCAGAATACGAGATCCCAAAATTTGCCTCTTATCGCTTACAAACCTAACGTTCGCTACAAAGTAACCTACGGATCTAGCGACAAAAAAAGAGATTGAATACGAAGTGACTACACGTATTCAAACCCTCTACACTTGATGAAAGTATAAATCAAAACGCATAATTCATAAAAAGCATTTATAACGGGATTCGAAAGCCACCAACGGCCGATCCCGGAAACACAAAGTCACGCAACCTCCTAAGGGGCGCAACACATACATACAAACGGCCACACTTGGCCTATCACAAATTATAGTCAAATGCATAACAGTCGGTTAGAGATATTCCGAACGAGGAGTCGGGCTGGTCGACCTCTTCACCCCCGTCGCCTACGTTCGAACCCTCGCCTACATCCGCTGTATCCTCCGAGACTTGAATAGGATTCCACAATTCTCGAATTCTCCCTTCGATCGGAGGAACAAAGGATTCAGCATTAGCGCAAATTCTCATCGAGCCGTCCATCGTGGCAAGTTCGCCGGAAAGAGAGAAGTCCTCACGCTGCACCTTGTGAAGAGTACCCACCGAACCACGACACTCGCGAAAATCGCCTACAAAGTCCTGAGCCTCTTTGTACGCTTCGAACTCGGTAGAAAAAATTTCGGCCCTTCGGTTCAGCTCGGCGGCAGCTCTTCTCCGTCCGCTCCTTTCCGCCCGGCGAACGAGGGCTCGAGCCTGGACCTTGGCTTGTCGGCATTTTTTGCTCCTCCACCTCCAACCGATACTTAGCGAATTCGCTTTCCGTTTCCTCCGCTTTGAACGGGCCAGCCGGCCAGTACGGAAACTCCCATCGATCGATGCATTCCACACTCTCACGGCCTGCAAAGAAGCCGAGGTCAAATAAAAGAAAAGGGGGTTTACTCAAGTTTCAAAAACAAACCTCGTTGACCAAGCGAGCACCCTCCGCAGTCACCTTGTCCCTCTCCTCGTTGTCCAAAAGACTCGTCACGGGAAAACGCTGGAGGGAGTTCATCAAAGAAGTCACCCAAGGGAGGAACATTCTGATTCCCTGAGGTAAAGCCAGGATCGTATCTCGGCGGCGCGCCATCTCCCGACGAGGTTCTCAAAAGCGATCCCTTTGTCCTTACGAGGTCTCCGCCTCTGCCTTAAAGGGGCAAAAACGTAGGATCCATCATTGACACAGGGCGCGTACCGCCTCGCGATCGGTGAAGCGCGACTGCCCCTCGAATCCGGTCGAGAGTGAAAGAGTTCCAGGAACAAGGCCTCGACCTAAAAATATCCCTCTTGATCGAAAGTCGGAAGGAACATGCGCGAGATACCTGTTCTCTAAGGTCCATCCCTAACTCGTAACTCAAAATCACAACGCCAAGCCAGCTCTCCAAAGCTGAGACGTTCAGCTGGCTGATTGCGATTCCGAAACGGTCGAGGGCCTGAACAATGACCCCAGGGATTGGGAACCACAGTCGGCATTGCGTCAAGAACGCCTCGTAACAAGTAAAGTAACCTTCCAGAGGATGCTCCGAACTCTCATTCCCACGGGGAATGCTAAACACGACTCCCTTCGGAACCTCATAAAACTCTCGAAGAGTTCCGAGATATTCAGGGGATACTTCGCTCGGCGAGTCAATTTCCTTGCGCATCCTTAGAGGTCGCCGGGGAATCGGAATCACGGGAAGGGGAGCATCAGAACCAAAGACAGCGTCGCAGTACGCATTCCTGTTGATCTCTGAAACCTCGGGCTTCGGAACTTCTTCCTCGGCATGAAAACTATCCGAAGACGAGTGAGACTGCCTCCTCGAGGATTTTGATCTTGAAGTCATTCTTTTCTTAAAAGTAGAGAGAGAATTTGCAAGAGAGAGATTAACTTGAGATTCTTGGGTTAAGTAAGAATGGTAAAAGATTCACAAGTCTTTATAGGCAAAAATTTTACTATTCACCCCGACCTTCGAC
>NC_079511.1:17743934-17834952 GCF_000801105.2 Raphanus sativus
TCGAACGATATCGACATGGTCTCATCGGTCGATGGTTAGAGAGATCGTTTGACACAATGAAGAGACAATCGATCGTTTGATATGAAGTGCTGGCGATCGATATCGAGCTGGTCTCATTGGGCGATGTGTTGGGCAATCATTTACTTGGGTCCCTATTCTTAATAGCTAATCTAAAAATATAATATTAGTACGACGTCCCCCAGACTTAAACAACACTGTTACCAGTGTTATACAGTCTAAGTTTGGTGGGAGAATAAATCATAAGGACAATAATTAACAAGGAAAAACAGTATACCTAACTTTGATGTGAATATTGACCAACACAGTTAAGTGGCGATCGATATTCTTGATGCTCTATCGATCAACACAATTAAGTGGCGATCAATCAATACTATTAATGCTCTGTCGACCGATGCTGCGCAGTCATCGGTCGATGTTGGTAGATTAACGCTTCTTCCTTGGATCCCTCTTTTTACCTAACAGTGGGTTGCCTCCCACTCGCTTATTTTTAGTCATTAGCTTGACTTCTGGAGATCTGATTTGGTCGGATGAGAATGAGAATATGCTCCAAAACAATCTCAATGTCCATCTTTGAGGCTGTATCATTCTTGTGTGAAAGCCTCCTCCATAGACTTTTCTCCTTTGTCTATCATCTCAGCAATAAGGAGTGCTCGAAGCTTTGCAAACGGGTGTGAGAAGTTTCTGTTGCGCACTCTTGATGTCTTGACATAATCTGAAAAGTAAGGAGTCAATGGTAACTGAGAACCTCCCTTGGTTCATTTCCGCTTCTTCCAATTCTCCTCTTCTTTTCCACAGACTTGTGTAGTCTCGCTCCAGATTTCCTGACATCATCGGAGAAGTGAGGAATCAATGATAACTGGGGATCCCTTTTGGTTCTTTTCCTCTTCCTCCAATTCATCATCATCTTTCCCCCAGACTTGTTCTGAACGCGTGGTGGTATCTCCATCAAAAAATTTCCACACACTTCATACTCATTCTGCTCTGATTCGCGTCTGGTATCGATCGATGAACCAGTGGTAGTGTCGATCAATGACAGATTGATGATGTCGATCGGTGGTATCTGGTAGATGTCGATCGATGGTGGAGTGATATTATCGATCGATGTTTTCTGAACAGTGTCGATCGAGGCTTCGTCTCTGAGGGCTTTGTCGACTTCAGTTCTACACCTCATCTCTCTCTGAGAAGCTACTACATGCTGATGATCTTTAAATACTCCATTATAGGAATCAAGACGTATATTTCTATCTGGCGGTATAGGAGATTCAGCTTCAACCACAGCATAGGGAACCACAATCTTCACAGGGTCATGTATCCTCTTCATTCTTTTGCAAATCCCAGCAGCTTCTTCTGCGCATATGGGTCTTAGATGTTCAGGGACAGCAAGGTATGAAGTCTTAGACTTTTGCATTCTCACTTCATTCGGTTCCAGCTTAACTGTGCATCCCGGTGGCATTGGAAAGCTAACTCAAAGATCTAGCTTGTGTCCAAATATGGGATAAATCCAATGGTGGGAAGGTCTCCATCGAGAGCTAAACATCTGAAGTGTCTGTGCAGTCCTGCACTGCGAAAGACTCCAAAAGGCACCAAAATCACCATATTTCTCCAAATCGTCCCTGAACCTGTAAATACTCTAAATAGACTCCAATACATAATAAATAGTATATAAAACACTTATATACCATCGGTAAAATGGGTAAAATCCATGGTATATCAACTCCCCCAGACTTACCCTTTTGCTTTTGCTTGTCCTCAAGCAAAACAACCAGGCAGTCTCTCTAAAAGAGGTTTGAAAACAGCAGGGACTCAATGGAATTTAAAAACTCAGTTCATCATCTCTCTAGTAGTGCAAACCAAATCATTAAACATCCTAACCTTAGAAGCACATTATACAATATCCTAGTATAGCAACCAAACTCCACTAGTTCCACAACTTAACAGATCCTGTCTGACAATCCCCTCTACTAATGTGATACATGGATTCAACTCAAACAAGTTTCTGAACACACAGGTAGTCTTCTCTGATCCCTTTCTCCCCTCATCTCTCTCTTTGAATCTCTTATTAGTTTCAATTTCAATAGGTTTCGATGCCACTAAGGTCATCTAGTCTATCTCATTGACATTTGCATTTGTAACTCATACATTTTGACAAAGTGTGTAGCGAATAATGGGGTCACAGGTAATTTACCTATCCCTCGTTTCCACAATGTGTGATCATCCTTGAGATTTAAAATAATGGGGTCGCAGGTAATTTACCTATCCCTCTGCCTCTCAAGAAATCATATCAATCTTTTCTTTTAACTTAGATCTTGAGATGCCGAGGAGAGAGAAGGAAGGAACCAGAAACACAAAGACTTTTTACCTTCCAGACTTGCAGGCGGATTCCGATCCCTTGTATACCAAGCCCCAAAACAAGCAAATCAAGTCAGTATTAGGTTGGAGGTCAGCTTTGGTTCCTTCAAACAATCTCAGCAAGTGCAAACATAGTTGACATGTTGATCCACTTTAGTATCTCTAGTATTTCTGCAATCAGTAAGTCTAAGACTAGTCTAAAGAATGGTTAGATGACAAGTAGTAAATCGATTAAGATTATATCCCCTTCTTGACTCAATAAAAACTTTTTTGAATACATTTTAAATAAGACAAATAAAGTAAATAACCATTAGTAATCCTCCGATACTTAAATTACACTGTCCCAGTGTAACACAGTCGGTGGTAAGGTGAAAATCATAAAGCAATATCACAAAATTAACAAGTAAGAACGATATACCAGCTCGCTGATGTCTGTGTTGATCGACACAATGAAGTATCAATCGATCGTTGAAGATGAAGCGCTGTCGAACGATATCGACATGGTCTCATCGGTCGATGGTTAGAGAGATCGTTTGACACAATGAAGAGACAATCGATCGTTTGATATGAAGTGCTGGCGATCGATATCGAGCTGGTCTCATCGGGCGATGTATTGGGCAATCGTTTACTTGGGTCCCTATTCTTTAATAGCTAATTTAAAAATTTATTAGTACGACGTCCCCCAGACTTAAACAACACTGTTACCAGTGTTATACAGTCTAAGTTTGGTGGGAGAATAAATCATAAGGACAATAATTAACAAGGAAAAACAGTATACCTAACTTTGATGTGAATATTGACCAACACAGTTAAGTGGCGATCAATACTCTTGATGCTCTATCGATCAACACAATTAAGTGGCGATCAATCAATGCTATTAATGCTCTGTCGACCGATGCTGCGCAGTCATCGGTCGATGTTGGTAGATTAACGCTTCTTCCTTGGATCCCTCTTTACCTAACAATGGGTTGCCTCCCACTCAGCGTTTTTTTTAGTCATTAGCTTGACTTTTGGAGATCTGATTTGGTCCGGATGAGAATGAGAATATGCTCCAAAACAAATCTCAATGTCCAATCTTTGAGGCTGTATCATTCTTGTGTGAAAGCCTCCTCTATAGACTTTTCTCCTTTTTCTATCATCTCAGCAATAAGGAGTGCTCGAAGCTTTGCAAACGGGTGTGAGAAGTTTCTGTTGCGCACTCTTGATGTCTTGACATAATCTAAAAAGTAAGGAGTCAATGGTAACTGAGAACCTCCCTTGGTTCATTTCCGCTTCTTCCAATTTCTCCTCTTCTTTTCCACAGACTTGTGTAGTCTCGCTCCAGATTTCCTGACATCATCGGAGAAGTGAGGAATCAATAATAACTGGGGATCCCTTTCGGTTCTTTTCCTCTTCCTCCAATTCATCTTCATCTTTCCCCCATACTTGTCTGAACGCGTGGTGGTATCTCCATCAAAATATTTCCACACCCTTCATACTCATTCTGCTCTGATTCGCGTCTGGTATCGATCGATGAACCAGTGGTAGTGTCGATCAATGACAGATTGATGATGTCGATCGATGGTATCTGGTAGATGTCGATCGATGGTGGAGTGATATTATCAATCGATGTTTTCTGAACAGTGTCGATCAAGGCTTCGTCTCTGAGGGCTTTGTCGACTTCAGTTCTACACCTCATCTCTCTCTGAGAAGCTACTACATGCTGATGATCTTAAATACTCCATTATAGGAATCAAGACGTATACCTCTATCTGGTGGTATAGGAGATTCAGCTTCAAACCACGGCATAGGGAACCACAATCTTCACAGGTCATGTATCCTCTTCATTCTTTTGCAAATCCCAGCAGCTTCTTCTGCGCATATGGGTCTTAGATGTTCAGGGACAGCAAGGTATGAGGTCTTAGACTTTTGCATTCTCACTTCAATCGGTTCCAGCTTAACTGTGCATCCTGGTAGCTCATCAAACGATGTGTGTCGATCAATGCACTCGGGTGGGTGTCGATCAATGCTATCTGGCGGTTGTCGATCGATCTCATCAGGTCGGTATCGATCGATGATAGTCTTTGACGAAGTCTCCATATCTTTTCTCATAGTGTTCCGCTCGTCATCAAGCTTCTGTTCTGACTCAAGCCATTCCTCCAGCTCTATGAAGTCTTCCATAGTGACTTCTACACTCGAATCCAAGTCTCCAAGTTGTTCTCCATCCTCCAATTCCCAAAATTATTCTAGCTCCAAGAAATCTTCCATGGTGATCTCTTTTTCTACATCTTGGTTGGGATAACAACTTGATACATCAATGCTCTTCTGTGTCGAGTCTGCAATGTCCTGAGGACAACTCGAACTTTCATGGACTTCAAGTGGTATCGATCTGTGACAAACGTCTCTGTCGATCGATGTTGAGATGCTGGTGTCGATTGATGCTGAAGTAATGTTGTCGATCGATGTAGAGGTCGCGGGGTCGATCGATGCTGAGCTTGTGTCACTAATATCGGCTTCTACTCTACTCAGTTCTTCAGGTGCCATCTGTTCATCATCCTTTACCATATATTCCAGCATAGCTCTTTTCCTAATCTTCTCAATCTCTAGATTCTCAATCTCTACCATATCACAACTTCCCTTACATCGGAAGTTGTTGAGGAAGGCGTTTGTGATGTCTTTCTAGGTAGTAACAGATCCTTGTGGCAACTTCCTAAACCAACGTGCTGCTTCTCCAGCAAGAGAATATGAGAATAATTTGCAGAAGTAGTAGTCTTCAGGGACTCCATTGCATTTGATGGTCGAAGCTAAATCTTCGAATGCCTCTAAGTGGTTAGTGGCATCTTCATAATGAAGACCATGGAAAGGAGTCTGACCCACAAGAGAGATATATGCAGTAGTAGCTCAGGGACGAAACTCTGGAATGTTGAACGACGCAATGCAGACCTTTTAGCATATAAATCTTCAGGACTGTTGTAGTCTCTGAGTGCTCTTTGTCGTTCTGTCCCAGCATTCACAACAGTAGCATCGGGGATTTCGAGAGGTATCGAACGATGAGACAAGTCTGTATCGATCATCTCTGAAGTGCCGATATCGATCGATGCTGAAATCGAATCACTTGTATCAGCTTTTTCTACTATGCTCGGCTCTCCAGATCCATCTTGTTCATCATCCTCAACCGTACCATGGTTGACCAGCTGTCTTCTGTTCAGTTTGTCCCTCTGTGTATCCTCATAAGCATGTTGATCCTGAATGTCTGGCTGCTTGACATGAGTTGTTGGGGTCTCAGAATTTCCATTCTGCTCGCTGTAGACATAATCAATAATCTGGCTGATACTAGTCATTATTCCTTTCTCACGATCTTCAATCATCTTGTCAATCATGTAATCAATCATTTTACTGCGAATTGCTACAGCTTCACTGAAAAATTTACCTAGGAAGGCGCTTTTGATGTCTTCCCAACAGGTTAGAGATCTTGGCTGCAACTTACTGAACCAGCTAAAAGGATCTCCAGATAAAAAATAGGGGAAAATCTTGCAGATAATGTGATCTACATGTACCTCATTCTGCTTGTTTGCTGATGAGAGGGCTGACGAGGCTAACCCCTCGAGTGTCTTGATAAGATCTTTGGGATTTTCAAAAGGAAGACCTTTGAAAGGGTCCTCGCTTCCAAAATCATATCATTGGCTTGTCAAAGTAAAATCGTTTGTCTCAGCAACATCAATTACATCAGGGATTACATCACCATCTGCATTAATTAATTATTTGTCCTCTGGTGTTGCAAGGACGACCTTCTTCGTCTCGCCAGATACCTCTCTTATCAATCTTAAGTATGAGTGCTCTTACCTCCTTTGTTTCCCCGCAAGTGGTGTCGGTTGACTCTTGATGAACAGATTTTTTCGGCGTCGGATGAACAGTGTCTGGATGAACAGTGTCTGGATGAAACGTACCCGAATGAACAGTTTCACGATGAACATTGTCGATCGATTTCGGATGAACAGTGTTCGAATGAACAGTGTTTTCGTGAACAGTACTCCGATGAATAGTACCGGGATGAACGTAATCGGATGAATAGTAATCGGATGAGTGTACCTGAATGAACAGTACCCGCGTGAATAGTATCACGATGAACAGTACCTCGGTGAACAGTACCCTTGTGAACAATGTCTCGTGAACAGTGTCGTTTGACGATTTGTGTACTCTGTCGATCACCGGTCTTGTAGGGTGTCGATCGATTTGTGGTGTATGCTATCAATCGATGCTGCTTGGAGGGTGTCGATCGTTACATCCCTCGTAGACTTACGGATCATGCATAAACCAGCAGGTTGCTTCTTTGAATAAGCTAAAAATCCTTTCTTCATTGTTGCTTCTGTTATGTACCTGAAACAGAAGAAAAAAAATTATGAGATTTTTGAACAATATTAAACCTAAACAAAATCTAACTAAACAAGATCTAATGGCGATGGAAGCTCCCCGGCAACGGCGCCAAATTTGATATCACTCAAATTACCCTAAGGAGTGAATTACTCTCATCAAAAGAGGTCAAGTTATAGTACTTAGGGATCGAATCCACAAGGAGCTAAGGCACACACTAGATCTAATAGTTATGATATAGCTAGGCTAACAGTAAATATATTGTAAAGTAGTAAATAAATATAAATATATTAAATAGTAAGGGCGAACAAGGTAGTTGTTCTTATGAAACTAAGGTTGTTGATGGAAGGATGGTTGCTAGATCTAGGGCTTCTATTCAGGAATTGAGGATTATAATCTCTATAAATGCTTTAACAAGTTGCTTGCATGATACTATAGATCTCAGCCGCTTAACATATGTGATGTATCACTGATTAAAATATCTAGATCTCTGGCCACACCTTTCGCATGATGACACAGAAAAGAGTCGATCGATTTCCTTTTGAGATATCGAGCGATACACCTTTCGCAGCGCCGATCGATTCACCTGTCGGGATATCGATCGACGGCTTCTAGATCTGCCTAGGCGCGAGCCGAATATGACCACAAGGTCTCAAGGAGGAACTGTCGTTCTTCTCAACGGGAGACAGGCAAGCTCAAATGGATAATTCAAGATATCAAAGATCCTAGTGATCCATGTTCTAGTTAGCTAATCTAAAACAAGCATAGAGTTCAATCCATTTGATGAATATCACAACTTAGCAAGTATAGTTTGGGGCTAATCCCACAAACCTATCTGAACCTTAGATCTAACTGGTGGATCTATTCAGATATGAAGTATGTCACAGAAATCATAGATGAATAGATAGAATGCAATAGATAAATAAAACCAAAAGCAAAGGAGTTCCAGAGGACTCTCAAGGAGTTCCTCCCTTCTCTCCTAAGAGAAACAATGATAATAAGATAGAGTAGAAAACGTCTAAAGCGTAGCCGTCAACAATGGCTTAGAAATAACATAAATAGGATTTCTGGTCGTCAAGGGTATTTGGTAACTTTGTGGTGACTCCTGGGCTTCAGTCGGTCATGAAATATACTCAGCCCACATTCTGATGTCCCTGTCGATCGACATGCAGTGTGCTGTGTCGATCGACATACAATCTTCTTCTCGGCAGCTTCCTCTCGCGAGGCAGACTGACCACTCTTCCGTAATACGGCATAACTTCCGATCTAACCGTTGTATTGATCTCAAACCGGTGGAATTGGAAAGCTAAGTCAAAGATATAGCTTGTGTCCAAATATGGGATAAATCCAATGGTGGAAGGTCTCCATCGAGAGCTAAACATCTGGAGCGTCTGTGCAGTCCTGCACTGCGAAAGACTCCAAAAGCACCAAAATCATCATATTTCTCCAAATCGTCCCTGAACCTGTAAATATTCTAAATAGACTCCAATACATAATAAATAGTATATAAAACACTTATATACCATGGGTAAAAATGGGTAAAATCCATGGTATATCAGCTTCTCTGTTTCACCACTTGCCAGAATCATCATCTATAATGGTATTCACGTGGTGTTTCCTATTTCCTTCCCCTAATTCCTTAGATGTTCCAATTCTCCTGATAAAGTCTTCAGTCTGGACAATCTGTGTCTCAAGTTTCTTGACTTGAGTGCAAAGGGTGTCTATCCTTGTGGTCAGATTGTTGAAGACAGAGTCAATCTTCCCATTGAAGTCCACTGTAAGCTTCTGCTGACCTTCTAGAACTCTATCAATCATGGCATCAAACTTACTCCCTGGGTGGGTGGTGGGGGGTTTTGGTAAGCTGAGTTGCCGTAGTTCCTGGTGTTGGTGAAGGGTTTCTGATACTGTGAACTCTGGTTGTAGTTACTCTTCTGACAACTGGCAAAAAAGTTCATGTTTCCACTTGGTTTCCATATCTCTGAAATCCAGTACCTCCAATGTAGTTCACATCTTCCTCTGTATCATCTTCTCTAGCCTCTCCTTCTTCAGCTGAGCAGACTGGCTGCCCCAGAAATGCATGTAAAGCTTCTATCTTGGCTCTGACTTCATTCATCTGGTCTTCCCCGATGGCTGCAACCGATTTTCTTCTTGTCAGAGTCAGTTTTCTTGGTGCTGTTGGCTAGGTTCTCAATAAGTATCACAGCCTCTATTGGATTCCTAGTGTTGAAGTTCTCCTCGCTAGCAGTATCAAGAGCCTTCTGATACCTCAAGCCGATACCTCTGTAGAAAGTGCTTAGCAGCTGCACTTCATTAAATCCATGGTGTGGACAGTCTCGCTGGAAGAACTTAAATCTGATCCACGGGTCTTTAAAAGTCTCACTAGGCTTTTACGCTAAAGTTGCGATTTTGCTCCTTAAGTCATCAGCGCGTGCCTCATCAAAGAAATTATGCAGGAAGGCGTTTTTGATGTCGGCCAGGATGTCAGTGATCATGTAGGTAGCTGCTTGAGCCAGTGTGAAGCTTCTCCAATCAGTGACTCCATCCATATGAATAGCAGCGATAAGATCCTCAAACCTCTCTAGATGGTCCATAGGATGCTCGTGTGATAACCCAGAATAAGGTATCTGAGACACGAGAGAGTAGTACTGAGGCTTGAGCTCGAAGTTCGGCTTTTGAATCTCTGGAAGTCGAATAGCTGATCTGTTGGTGTAGTACTTGTCTGGACAATTGTAGTCTGCCAACGATCGTGTTTGAGCTTTTCTCCTGTAGCCTCAGCTTCAGGCTCAGGGATTATGTCTACCTGTGCATCTAGCTTCTAACTTGTTGCATTACGCAGATGACCATCTTGTTCATACATGTTTCCATTCTCGCCCCGCGTGAGAATAACAATCGCGACCATGCTTCGCGGGGTAGTATCGATCGATGTACGGTGAGTAGTATCGAACGATGTGGATCGGCGAACGATATCGGTCGACGGTGCTGTCTGAGTGTCGGTCGACGGTTGAACGTGAGTATCAGTCGACGGTACTTGCGGATTGAGCGTTCCAAGTGTGCAGGATCTTTTCAGAATAGTAGTTGATTTCCCCTGTTGCTTCTGGTACAGCTGGGCATGTACCTGAAAAGACAAGAAAAATTTTAATCAGAAGGGGGTAAAAAGAAAACCTAAGATTAATAAGATTAAATCTAATGGCGATCAAAGCTCCCCGGCAACGGCGCCAAATTTGATAGTGCTCAATTACCCAGTAGAGCTTACTCTCTCAAATAAGAGGTACAGCTGTAGTACTTAGGGATTGAATCATGAGGATCTAGGGAACCAATTAAATAAATCTACTAATCAGTCTTAGGTAAAGTTGGTTTTAATGATGGAAATAAAATAGCAATTCCTAAAATGAGCAAGGTAGTTGCTCTAACTAACAATATGATGGGTTGTTTAAATGTGATAAAGAGTGCTAGACTTAAGGCTTTTATTCAGGAATGGAGATGATATATCTATAAATACCTAACAAGTTGCTTGCATGATACTATATAACTCAGTCGCTTAACTCTCAGTGATGTATCACTGGTTAAATAATCTAGATCTCTGGCCTCAACTGTTGTATGTTGACACAAAAAAGAGTCGATCGACATCCTTTAGAGATATCGATCGATACACCTTTCGCTCGGCGATCGATTCACCTGTCGGGATATCGATCGACGGCTTCTAGATATGCGCGAGCCGATAATGAACACTAGATCTCAAGGAGGGCGGTTAGCTCTTCTCCAGAAGATGCTAGTTCAAATAGATAATCAAGATATCAAAGATCCTAGTGATCTATATTCTAGTTAGCTACTCTAGAACAAGCTTAGGGTGCAATCTATTTGATGAGTATCTGATATATGGTGTTTTATACATCATTGTATATATGTTTTCTAATTGGTTTTCAAGTCTTTATCGAGTCTTTCTAGTCCTTTTCGAGTCGTTACAGGTCTGGAGTTGCACTGGATAGGAGATGGACCTGCTGGAACAAAAGAAGCAGAAACAGTGCAGTTTGGTGATTTTCACGCAGAACAGTCTAATGATTGTTCCCTATCAAGCGGAACAAGCAGACGGAGTGATCCCGCGGTTGTTCCCGACGAATAAGGAAAATACAACATCTCGGGATTTGCCCTAATTATCCTCTTTTTCTCTATGGCCGCCTGTGGCTTTTGATATAACTTCTTTTTTCTATTTTTCTACATCATACTACGCTACTTTTCATAGAGAAACAGACTCTAGAGCTTTTTACTTTGGGATTTGCTACTTTGTAAAGGGAGAAGGCTATCTCTCTCCATAGAGAAGAACCCCTGAACCCTATCTCTTGTTTCTGTTATTTTATGCAGTATTATTCAGTATTGATGCTTGTCTTTTCTTGTATCATGGCTGAGTAGTCGGCTAGCTTGTCTAGGGTTCTAGGGTGTTGATTTCGTGAGCTAAACATAGATAAGTGAATCCATTGATTGTCTTCATTCATAACTGTTCTTATTGCTTGCATTAAACTGGCCGCTTAATGTTAGATCATAGGTTTAACCTGTTCATTAACCGTGTAATAGGTTGCTAGATCTTTTTTGAATGAGCATTGCATCCCTAATCAGCGAAAGTAGATATTAGGGTGTTTTGTGAACCTATCGGACTTGATCTCTATTGCTTGCGATCGCTTCTCACCTCAACGACAGTTAGACGGTGAGATCGATCAGCATAGGGAGCAGTACTACGACAGTGGACTGTTCTACTTGAGTGATCCGAGTTCTAGACTGTTCTTATTAGCACTTGAATAATTGTTTAGCTCACAAGTATTGACACCCGATGAAGTAACCCTAGGCTGGCTTTTCTTTAAATTGAATTTACATTTATTTTATTTGCTTGCTTGTTACAAAACTCAAAACCCCCATATTGTTTTAGCTTATATTGATCCATAAAATAAAGTGTAATAGTTGGTCTCTGTGGATTCGATCCTAAAGTGCTACATCGACATACCATTCGATTGTGGTAGTGTGCACATTAGGTTAATTGGTGTGCGTGAACACGAATATCAATTTGGCGCCGTTGCCGGGGACCATCTTTTTACCTTTATTTTTCGGTTATTTATTTAGTCTAAGACCTCTAACTTGCTCTTTTCTCTTTGTTGCAGGAGATCGCAAGGTTTAGAAAATCAGAACAGACAACAGCCAAGGCCTACTGACACCACCATGGGTGATCACGGTCATCAGGATGATCTCGCTGCAGCAATGCAACTGATGCAACAGCAGATGCTTCAGATGCAGCAGACCATCCAAGCTCAGCAAGCAGCTGCAGAACAATCTGCTCAACAGGCTGCTCTCGCGCGGCAGGAACAAGCAGCGCAGACTGTTCCAATCGGGGAGAGAAACCTTCCGCGGAACATTCCTACTACGCGCTCTGCCATTGTTCCTCCACTTGCACCCGGCAGGACTTCGAGATCAAGCCTGCTCTGATTGATCTGGTGCAGCGAAAAGTGTTTTCTGGTCTCTCTGCAGAAATTCCAATGGAGTATATTGAGAATTTCGAAAAAGTTTGCAGTTTCACTCGTGCGAATGGTGTGCCACCAGACTACATCAAGTGCATGCTATTCCCATTCTCTCTTGATGGAAAAGCTGCACGGTGGTTGAAATCTCTCCCTACCGGCTCTCTCACTTCGTGGGAACAGGTCCGATCAGCGTTCCTCAACCATTTCTACTCTAAGGCGAGAACAGCTACATTGAGGAACAAGATCACCTCATTCAGACAGCTCCATGATGAGCCTTTTTGTGACGCATGGGAGCGCTTCAATGACTACCAGAGAGAATGTCCTCACCATGGATTTGATGATGATTACCTCCTGGGCATTTTCTATGATGGGGTGGACTGGAAATTTTCAAGGTGCTCTAAACTCTTCGAGCAATGGAGACTTCATGACTCAGACCACTAATGGAGCGCTCAAGCTGATTGAGAACATGGCAGCTAGCTCAACCAATGAGAACCAGAAGAGCGATCGCTCCAAGGAAGTCAACAGTGTACACACCCAGAAAATTGATGAGCTGACAGCTAAGGTCGATCAGCTACTGCAGAACAACCAGGCACAAGGATCTGGGTATCAGAACACCATCCCGCAGAGCAATCAGCAAGTTGTTCCAGCCGCGAATGCTCCGACTGCAGGGAACAGTCCGCCAGATGATCTGAAAAATCTGAACATTATGATGCAGCAGATGTTCCGGAGCCAGCAACTTCAGGTCAAGGCACTGAATCAGGTTACCACAGACATCAACACCAGGATGGACAGCATGTTAACCGAGCTGAATTCAAAATATGATACTGTGAGCAACCACATAAAGAGGATTGATGTTCAGCTTGCTCAAACTGCTGAAACTGTTAAAAGACAGCAAGAGATCATTCGTGGAAAAAGTTTGATGAATCCTAGGGTTGAGCACTGTAATGCAACCGAGCAGAGACGTGAGAAATCTGAGGAAAAACAAGCGGAACAACTGTTCGCTGAGACTGTTTTGGACGCAGAACAGAGAACAGAGCAGTCTGCTAGCTCTAGAGTGACTGCTCCCGCGACTGCTCCCGCTCCCGACGGATCTACTGATATTCCACCAGTGCGAGTCTATGTTCCTAAGGTTCCCTATCCGATTCCACCTAGACACCTGAAGGTGTTGCCTAAGGTTGATGACCCTGGAAAATTTGCTTTTCCATGTTCCATTGCTGGAGTAAAATTTGAGGAAGCTCTTTGTGACTCCGGATCTTGTGTGAATCTTGTCTCAAAAGCGATTGTAGACAAGTTGTGCATTACTGAAGTTGAGCCTTCTCAGGTGACTCTGACTTTTGCAAACTCTTCCAGAGCAGTTCCTTATGGCACCATTCGCAATCTTCCTGTCCAAGTTGGGGACTGTGTTCTCCATACTGAATTTCAGATTGTTGAGATGAACAAGATCATGAAATGCCTTTGATCTTAGGAAGGGAATTTATGGCTACAGTGGGAGCAATCTTTGATATGCCTAATAAGAGAGTCTCCTTCTCCCACATCAACAAGAATGTCTTCTATGAGGCTGTTCCCACCAGATTTCAGAAACTACACGCCTCTTGCATCTTAGTGTTCAGTGGAGAAAAGTTGATGGTTGTTCCAAGGAAGGAGCTTGGTAAAAACAGTGAGTTCAAGAAGTCTTGAATGGAGATCCTCACACTGATACCAAGAAACTCAGTGGGAATGCAAGGGTGAAAGAGAAAATCCAGAAGAAAAGGGTCAAAGGAGATCCTACTATGACTTTGACACCTCACTGGTGTGATGAGAAATCCATTGAGTATGAGGTAAAGTGCAAGGGTACCTCTAAACCTTTCTCTAAAGTCAGAGTTATTCTCACTGATGAGCTGAAAGAGAAAGGAGAAGCTGCTGTGAAAGGGTTGTTGAGCAGAGTTTTGAAGCTGAACATGTCTGATTGTGGAGCTTGTTTTGGAACAAGCCCTCATGCTCAACCCGACTGATCCCTGTCACCAAGTCAAGCTAGTGACTTTAACCAAGCGCTTGGTGGGAGGCAACCCACTGGTAAGTGTAAATATAACTTGGTTTTGTTTTTGTTTGCTTATTTTCGTTTTAGTTTATTGAGTTTCAGGTAAAAAAGCAGAAAAATTCGAGATACTTCGAAAAATTCTGGGTTGCAGAAACGGAGCTCCCTGTTCTGCAGGAGCCAAGAACAACCGCCCAGGTGAAAATCTGGCGACATAACACCCAGAATTTTTCGGAGCACCCGCTCCAGGTAAGTATCTCGACCAAAAAAATTGTAAATTCTTGTTTTCACCTTCTCTCTGATTTATTTTCACACCGAGACGTTGTGAAGTAAGTCTGGGGGAGGGTCTTCGTCGTTTACTAACTCGTTTCTTTCTTTTGTTTTTCTCTTGAGTCAGTTTGAGTCAATTTTTAGGATCGAGTCAGTCAAAGTTTGTGGGAATTAGGACCTTATTCTGTGTTGATCACTAACCACCTCGTGCTTTAGTTGTCTTATTCAGTGACCTTAGCAGTGGCGAAAGACACACATGTGGACCCGGAACACCCTGACATATCTCACTTGATTCTCCAGAAGTTCTCAGCCGATCAGGTTACACTGGGTAGACTTAACTCCAAATAACTTGAACCTAATCTTGACTGAAATTCTTCTTGTTATGGGCACTAGATCAGGGAAACGAGAACTACACTCAGGACTTCTTATTCTTTCTATCCATCTTGTTGTTCCTGAGTGGCTAGCTCATCTTTAGCTAGTTCCCACCCTGAACCTTAGCCTTTATTCCACCTTCATGCATTTGTTTTTCAGTGTTATATGTGCAGATATGTGCAAAAAGGTCGGAGAGGAAAGGATCGACGCAGCCTCTTACTCGTTACTACTGCGCAGATTCAGTCAGAAGGAGAACAAGCAGATTAAGGGAGGAACCGCTCCATAGCCAATGAGCTGTGCAAGAACATGGGTGGAGAACCAGAATGATTTGAACCAGAAGAACCACCAGTGGCAATCCAAACATCACATGTTACCTCCTTCTTCGTCACCCCCACCATCATTAGAAAAAAAAAAATCTTTCATTTTATTTAGCATATGGTGATGGAGAAGGAGAAGAATTCAGGATACACGAGCCATTGGGAAGGTCGAGCAGAAGAGTAGGTATCAATATGAAGGGATGAGGAGCAGACAGATGAGCGGAGCAGTCTGATGATTGTTCCCGAACGAAAAGAACAGTCGCTCCTGAGATAGCAGCTCCTGAGATAGCAAAACGAGTAAGGGGCTGTGGACATCAATGGAGCCGTCCTCTCACGACTATTTTGCGCGATATCTGCATCCACTACGAAAAGTTGGTAGCCCCTAAACACTCTTTAACTCCACCATAAAATTAGCCTGTTCCACACCTAGCCCGTCTACCCTGAATAGTGCCTGTGATGAGAAGCTCACGCTGCTCTATAATGAATGTAGGGAGTTCTGTCTCGATAGTGTTGTTTTTTCAGGTTTGAGATGTAGAGTATGGAGCCGATTTTCGAACAACAGTCAGTGGGGTTTTGGTAAGGGTGTGTTGTCATAGTTTACTGCTTGTATGGTTCAGAGATTCGTGGTTAAGGTATGGTTGCTGAGAATAGGAGAGTTCCCACACTTTCAAACCTTTCTCTCTGTTCTTGATACTTGGTCTTGTTCGAGGACAAACAAGGATCTAAGTCTGGGGGAATTGATATATGGTGTTTTATACATCATTGTATATATGTTTTCTAATTGGTTTTCAAGTCTTTATCGAGTCTTTCTAGTCCTTTTCGAGTCATTACAGGTCTGGAGTTGCACTGGATAGGAGATGGACCTGCTGGAACAAAAGAAGCAGAAAACAGTGCAGTTTGGTGATTTTCACGCAGAACAGTCTGATGATTGTTCCCGATCAAGCGGAACAAGCAGACGGAGTGATCCCGCGGTTGTTCCGACGAATAAGGAAAATACAACATCTCGGGATTTGCCCTAATTATCCTCTTTTTCTCTCTGGCCGCCTGTGGCTGTTGAGATAACTTCTTTTTCTATTTTTCTACATCATACTACGCTACTTTTCATAGAGAAACAGACTCTAGAGCTTTTTACTTTGGGATTTGCTACTTTGTAAAGGGAGAAGGCTATCTCTCTCCATAGAGAAGAACCCCTGAACCCTATCTCTTGTTTCTGTTATTTTATGCAGTATTATTCAGTATTGATGCTTGTCTTTTCTTGTATCATGGCTGAGTAGTCGGCTAGCTTGTCTAGGGTTCTAGGGTGTTGATTTCGTGAGCTAAACATAGATAAGTGAATCCATTGATTGTCTTCATTCATAACTGTTCTTATTGCTTGCATTAAACTGGCCGCTTAATGTTAGATCATAGGTTTAACCTGTTCATTAACCGTGTAATAGGTTGTTAGATCTGTTTTGAATGAGCATTGCATCCCTAATCAGCGAAAGTAGATATTAGGGTGTTTTGTGAACCTATCGGACTTGATCTCTATTGCTTGCGATCGCTTCTCACCTCAACGACAGTTAGACGGTGAGATCGATCAGCATAGGGAGCAGTACTACGACAGTGGACTGTTCTACTTGAGTGATCCGAGTTCTAGACTGTTCTTATTAGCACTTGAATAATTGTTTAGCTCATAAGTATTGACACCCGATGAAGTAACCCTAGGCTGGCTTTTCTTTAAATTGAATTTACATTTATTTTATTTGCTGCTTGTTACAAAACTCAAAACCCCCATCATTGTTTTAGCTTGATATTGATCCCATAAAAATAAAGTGTAATAGTTGGTCTCTGTGGATTCGATCCTAAAGTGCTACATCGACATACCATTCGATTATGGTAGTGTGCACATTAGGTTAATTGGTGTGCGTGAACACGAATATCAGTATCACAACTTAGAAATTATAGTTTGGGGCTAATCCCACAAACCTATTTAAACCCTAGATCTAACAAGTAGACTACTCAGACATAGCTAAGCAATTCATGACAATAGATAGATGAAAGAATTGCATATATAGAATAAAGAAGAAATACAAAAGAAGATGAGAAATCTCTCCAATCTCTCAAAAATAAGTAAAACTCTAGTCTCTCTCCCACACTCTCTGCTTAGACTCTCAAAGCTTGCTTCTTTCGAAGGTTGCCGTCAAAAACACTTAAGAGGAATATTTATGCATTTCCATTAGGTTAAAAACTCGTCAGGGGCAATCTCGTAATTTGGTGAAGTCTTGGTGAAGTAGTCGGCTAAACAATTTCGTCCTCGATATCGATCGACAACACTGGATGTGTATCGATCGATTATAATCTTCTAGTACGCGGATCTTCTCAGCTACATCGATCGACAACTCAGGATGAGTATCGATCGATTCTTATCGCAATGTTGACTTCCGAATTGGTCTTGAATGGTCAACTCGGGTGTATCATCTCTTGCATTCCAAAATGCTCCAAAAACATCACTTTATCACGAAACGCTCCTGAACCTGAAAACATACCTAACAGGCTAAAAAACAGATTAAATATATAATAAAACACTAGTATACCATAGTAGAAAACGGGTAAAATCCATGGTATATCACTTCACCAAGGATTCACCAAATTACGAGATTATCCCTGACGAGTTTTTAACCTAATAGAAATGCTTAAATACCCTGCCTAGGCGCAAACCGGATATGACCACAATGTCTCAAGGAGGAACTGTCGTTCTTCTCAACGGGAGACAGGCAAGCTCAAATGGATAATTCAAGATATCAAAGATCCTAGTGATCTGGTTCTAGTTAGCTAATCTAAAACAAGCATAGAGTTCAATCCATTTGATGAATATCACAACTTAGCAAGTATAGTTTGGGGCTAATCCCACAAACCTATCTGAACCTTAGATCTAACTGGTGGATCTATTCAGACATGAAGTATGTCACAGAAATCATAGATGAATAGATAGAAATACAATAGATAAGTAAAACCAAAAGCAAAGGAGTTCCAGGAGGACTCTCAAGGAGTTCCTCCATTCTCTCCTAAGAGAAACAATGAAAATAAGATAGCGTAGAAAACGTCTAAAGCGTAGCCGTCAACAATGGCTTAGAAATAATATAAATAGGGTTTCTGGTCGTCAAGGGTATTTTGGTAACTTTGTGGTGACTCCTGGGCTTCAGTCGGTCATGAAATATACTCAGCCCACATTCTAATGTCCCTGTCGATCGACATGCAGTGTGCTGTGTCGATCGACATACAATCTTCTTCTTGGCAGCTTCCTCTCGCGAGGCAGACTGACCACTCTTCAGTAAAACGGGCATAACTTCCGATCTAACCGTTGTATTGATCTCAAACCGGTGGCATCGGAAAGCTAAGTCAAAGATATAGCTTGTGTCCAAATATGGGATAAATCCAATGGTGGGAAAGTCTCCATAGAGAGCTAAACATCTGAAGCGTCTGTGCAGTCCTGCACTGCGAAAGACTCCAAAAGGCACCAAAATCATCATATTTCTCCAAATCGTCCTTGAACCTGTAAATACTCTCAATAGACTCCAATACATAATAAATAGTATATAAAACACTTATATACCATGGGTAAAAATGGGTAAAATCCATGGTATATCAGCTTCTCCTGTTTCACCACTTGCCAGAAATCATCATCTATAATGGTATTCACGTGGTGTTTCCTATTTCCTTCCCCTACTTCCTTAGAAGTTCCAATTCTCCTGATAAAGTCTTCAGTCTGGACAATCTGTGTCTCAAGTTTCTTGACTTGAGTGCAAATGGTGTCTATCCTTGTGGTCAGATTGTTGAAGACAGAGTCAATCTTCCCATTGAAGTCTACTGTAAGCTTCTGCTGACCTTCTAGAACTCTATCAGTCATGGCATCAAACTTACTCTCCTGGGTGGTGGTGGGGGGTTTTGGTAAGCTGAGTTGCCGTAGTTCCTGGTGTTGGTGAAGGGTTTCTGATACTGTGAATTCTGGTTGTAGTTACTCTTCTGACAACTGGCAAAAAAGTTTATGTTTCCACTTTGGTTTCCATATCTCTGAAATCCAGTACCTCCAATGTAGTTCACATCTTCCTCTGTATCATCTTCTCTAGCCTCTCCTTCTTCAGCTGAGCAGACTGGCTGCCCTAGAAATGCATGTAAAGCGTCTATCTTGGCTCTGACTTCATTCATCTTGTCTTCCCCGATAGCTGCAACCGATTTCTTCTTGTCAGAGTCAGTGTTCTTGGTGTTGCTGCTGTTGGCTAGGTTCTCAATAAGTATCACAGCCTCTATTGGATTCCTAGTGTTGAAGTTCTCCTTGCTAGCAGTATCAAGAGCCTTCTGATACCTCAAGGCGATACCTCTGTAGAAAGTGCTTAGCAGCTGCACTTCATTAAATCCATGGTGTGGACAGTCTCGCTGGAAGAACTTAAATCTGATCCACACGTCTTTAAAAGTCTCACTCGGCTTTTACGCCAAAGTGGCGGTTTTGCTCCTTAAGTCATCAGCGCGTGCCTCATCAAAGAAATTACGCAGGAAGGCGTTTTTGATGTCGGCCCAGGATGTCAGTGATCATGTAGGTAGCTGCTTGAGCCAGTGTGAAGCTTCTCCAATCAGTAAGTATTTGAAGAGCTTGCAGAATAGGTAGTCCTCAGGGACTCCATCCATACGAATATCAGCGATAAGATCCTCGAACCTCTCTAGATGGTCCATAGGATGCTCGTGTGATAACCCAGAATAAGGTATCTGAGACACGAGAGAGTAGTACTGAGGCTTGAGCTCGAAGTTCGGCTTTTGAATCTCTGGAAGTCGAATAGCTTATATGTTGGTGTAGTACTCGTCTGGACGATTGTAGTCTGCCAACGATCGTGTTTGAGCTTCTCATGTAGCCTCAGCTTCAGGCTCAGGGATTATGTTTCCCTGTGCATCTAGCTTCTAACCTGTTGCATTACGCAGATGACCATCTTGTTCATACATGTTTCCATTCTCGCCCTGCGTGAGAATAACAATCGCGACCATGCTTCGCGGGGTAGTATCAATCGATGTACGGTGAGTAGTTGTGAACGATGTGGATCGGCGAACGATATCGGTCGACGGTGTTGTCTGAGTGTCGGTCGACGGTTGAACGTGAGTATCAGTCGACGGTACTTGCTGATTGAGCGTTCCAAGTGTGCAGGATCTTTTGAGAATAGTAGTTGATTTCCCCTGTTGCTTCTGGTACAGCTGGGCATGTACCTGAAAAGACAAGAAAAATTTTAATCAGAAAAGGGGTAAAAAGAAAAACCTAAGATTAATAAGATTAAATCTAATGGCGATCAAAACTCCCCGGCAACGGCGCCAAATTTGATAGTGCTCAAATTACCCAGTAGAGCTTACTCTCTCAAATAAGAGGTACAGCTGTAGTACTTAAGGATTGAATCATGAGGATCTAGGGAACCAATTAAATAAAATCTACTAATCAATCTTAGGTAAAGTTGGTTTTAATGATGGAAATAAAAATAGCAATTCCTAAAATGAGCAATGTAGTTGCTCTAACTAACAATATGATGGGTTGTTTAAATGTGATAAAGAGTGCTAGACTTAGGGCTTTTATTCAGGAATGAAGATTATAATATCTATAAATGCCTAACAAGTTGCTTGCATGATACTATATAACTCAGTCGCTTAACTCTCAGTGATGTATCACTGGTTAAATAATCTAGATCTCTGGCCTCAACTGTTGTATGTTGACACAAAAAAAGAGTCGATCGACATCCTTTAGAGATATCGATCGATACACCTTTCGCTCGGCGATCGATTCACCTGTCGGGATATCGATCGACGGCTTCTAGATATGCCTAGGCGCGAGCCGATAATGAACACTAGATCTCAAGGAGGACGGTTAGCTCTTCTCCAGAAGATGCTAGTTCAAATAGATAATTCAAGATATCAAAGATCCTAGTGATCTATATTCTAGTTAGCTACTCTAGAACAAGCTTAGGGTGCAATCTATTTGATGAGTATCACAACTTAGAAATTATAGTTTGGGGCTAATCCCACAAACCTATTTAAACCCTAGATCTAAAAAGTAGACTACTCAGACATAGCTAAGCAATTCATGACAATAGATAGATGAAAGAATTGCATAGATAGAATAAAGAAGAAATACAAAAGGAGATGAGAAATCTCTCCAATCTCTCAAAAACAAGTAAAACTCTAGTCTCTCTCCCACACTCTCTGCTTAGACTCTCAAAGCTTGCTTCTTTCGAAGGTTGCCGTCAAAAACACTTAACAAGAATATTTATACATTTCCATTAGGTTAAAAACTCGTCAGGGGCAATCTCGTAATTTGGTGAAGTTTTGGTGAAGTAGTCGGCTAAACCATTTCGTCCTCGATATCGATCGACAACACTGGATGTGTATCGATCGATTATAATCTTCTAGTACGCGGATCTTCTCAGCTACATCGATCGACAACTCAGGATGAGTATCGATCGATTCTTATCGCAATGTTGACTTCCGACTTGGTCTTGAATGGTCAACTCGGGTGAATCATCTCTTGCATTCCAAAATGCTCCAAAAACATCACTTTATCACGAAACGCTCCTTAACCTGAAAACATACCTAACAGGCTAGAAAACAGATTAAATATATAATAAAACACTAGTATACCATGGTAGAAAACGGGTAAAATCGATGGTATATCACTTCACCAAGGATTCACCAAATTACGAGATTACCCCTGACGAGTTTTTAACCTAATAGAAATGCTTAAATACCCTGCCTAAGTGTTTTTGACGGCAAGCGAAAGCAAGCAAGCAGAGAGTGTGAGAGAGATAGCTAGAGTTTTACTTTTGTTCTAAGTTTTGAGAGAGATTGGAGAGATATCATTGAGAGATTTGTGATTGAATTCCATTTGTTTTCTATTCTCTATCTAATG
Organism: Raphanus sativus; assembly: GCF_000801105.2. Lineage (NCBI taxonomy): Eukaryota > Viridiplantae > Streptophyta > Magnoliopsida > Brassicales > Brassicaceae > Raphanus > Raphanus sativus. Next base: position 17,766,042 of record NC_079511.1, read on the forward strand.
CAATTTCTTTACATATCTTGTGTTATGAATTGCTTAGTCATGTCTGAGTAGTCTACTTGTTAGATCTATGGTTTAAATAGGTTAGTGGGATTAGCCCTAAACTATACTTGCTAAGTTGTGATATTCATCAAATGGATTGTACCCTTTGCTTGTTCTAAATTAGCTAACTAGAACATAGATCAGTAGGATGTTTAGATCTTGAATTATCTATTTGAACTAGCTTGTCTCCTGTTGAGAAGAGCGAGAGCCCTCTTTGAGACCTAGTGTTCTTTATCGGCTCGCGCCTAGGCATATCTAGAAGCCGTCAATCGATATCCCGACTGGACAATCGATCGGCGATGCGAAAGGTGTAGGGATATCGATCGACTCTTTTTCTGGTCAACAGACGATAGTTGAGATCAGAGATCTAGTTATTTAACTAGTGAGACATCACTGATTGTTAAGCGGCTGAGTTCTATAACATCATGCAAACAACCTGTTAGGCATCTATAGACATTATAATCCCCAATACCTGAATAAAAGCCCTATGTCTAACACTCTTCCTTATCTTATAAAGAACCATCATATTGTTAGTAGAGCAACTACCTTGCTCAATTATGATTGTTATTTTACATTTCCTTCATAAAAACCAACTTCACCTAGGAATGATTAATTAATTAGATTTAATTGGTTCTCTATCTCCTCGTGATTTGATCCCTAAGTACTACAGCTGAACCTTTTGTTTGAGAGATTAAAGCACTTTTTAGGGTAATTTGAGTGGTATCAAATTTGGCGCCGTTGCCGGGGAGCTTTGATCGCCATTAGATTTAATTTTATCAATTTTAGGTTTTTCTTTTTCTTTCACCCTCTTTTCTGAATAAAATTTTTTCTTGTCTTTTCAGGTACATGCCCAACAGTACCAGAAGCAGTAAGGAAAATCAACTACTATTCTCAGAAGATCATGCACACTTGGAACGTTCAATCCGCAAAGACCTACGCTCTGCATCGATCGACAGAACCGCCGCACTGTCAACTGATATTCACGTTCAACCGTCGACCGATACTCATACACCACCGTTGACCGATACACTACGCTGCTCTACATCGTTCGACACTACACACCATACATCGATCGATACTAATCCGCGAGGCATGGTTGCGATTGTTATTCTCACGCAGAGCGAGAATGGAAACCTGTATGGCCAGGATGGTCATCTGCGTAATGCAACAGGTCAGAAGCTAGATGCATAGGGAAACGTAATCCTTGAGCCAGAAGCTGAGGCTACAGAAGAAGCTCAAACACGATCATTGGCAGACTACAATCGTCCTGATGAGTACTACACCAACAGATCAGCTAATCGACTTCCAGAGATTCAGAAGCCGAACTTCGGGCTCAAGCCTCAGTACTATTCATTCGTGTCGCAGATACCCTATGCTGGGTTATCACACGAGCATCCTATGGACCATCTGGAGAGGTTCGAGGATCTTATAGCTGCTATTCATATGGATGGAGTCCATGAGGACTACCTACTTTTCAAGCTCTTCAAATACTCACGAATTAGAGAAGCTTCACACTGGCTTAAGCAGCTACCTACACAATCATTGACATCCTGGGCCGACATAAAAAATGCCTTCCTGCATAATTTCTTTGATGAGGCACGTGCTGAAGACTTAAGGAGCAAAATCGCCACTTTCGCGCAGAAGTCTGGTGAGACTTGTAAGGACGCATGGATCAGATTTAAGTTCTTCCAGCGAGACTGTCCACACCATGGATTCAATGAAGTGCAGCTGCTAAGCACTTTCTACAGAGGTATCGCCTTGAGGTATCAGATGGATCTTGATAAAGCTAGTGAGGGAAACTTGAACACTAGGAATCCAATAGAGGTTGTGAGACTTATTGAGAACCTAGCCAACAGCAGCAGCACAAAGAACACTGACTCTAATAAGAAGAAATCGGTTGCAGCCATTGGGGACAAACAGATGAGTGAAGTCAGAGCTAAGTTACAAGCTGTACATGAGCTTCTGAGGAAGCAAGTCTGCTCAGCTGAGGAAGGAGAGACTAGATATGCTGATTCAGAAGAATATGTGAATTACAATGGAGGTACTGGATTTCAGAGGTCTGGAAACCAGAATGGCAAAAGGAACTTTTTTGGTTGTGGCCAGAAGAGTAACTACAACCAAAGTTCTCAGTATCAGAAACCCTTCAACAAAATCAGAAACTATGGGAATTCATCTTACCAATACCCACCACCACCCACCCAGGAGAGTAAGATTGACGCCATGATTGACAGAGTTCTTGAAGGACAGCAGAAGCATACAGTGGCCTTCAATGGAAAGATTGACTCTGTCTTCAAAAATCTGAACACAAGGATAAATACCATTTGTACTCAAGTTAGGAAGCTTGAAACAAAAATTGTTCAGACTGAAGACTCTATCAAGAGAACTGAAGCTTCTAAGGAAGTACAAGAAGGAAGCATGAAACACCACGTGAATGTCATCATAGATGATGATTTCTGGCAAGTGGTGAAGCATGACAAGCTCCAAAAGGGAGACTTCGAAGTGGAAAGTTCACTAAGTCGATCGACACCAGATTGTTCAAATCGATCGACACGATCGATGTCATTTCCGGAAACGACTACGGATTGCAACGCAATAAGGATTTTGACACATGATGTATTCACGGCTTCGCATCCACACCCACCCACCCTTACCTACAAAAATATCGACCGACGAGACGAGCCACTCATTGATCGACACAGTGATTAGACATGCATCGATCGACCCTTTTATCCACCTATCGATCGACATGCACCTCTCACATACCGAGTGCAATTACCACCAATTGACATCAACCGAATCAATGCACTCCGACCACCACCTAAACCATTAGCTGACCCTGCAGAGACTACTAGTAACCCTTCAGAAACTACACCAGTATCAGAGGGAACTGAAGGAAGAAGGTTAAGGAATAGGAAGGAGAAAAGTCCTAAGAACCTTAAGAGGGAAGCTAATGAGAAGGAGATGGATGGTTTCACTAAGAGAGTTATCAGAATCCCACTAGAAAAACACTTTGAGGAGATTTACTTCACAAGCAGATTGTGGATGTTCTTTAGAGAGACAAGGGAGACTGAGAATGACATTAAGAGAATGTTTGACACAGTCAGAGAAGACATGAGGCGGAGGATCACATTGAAGAAGAAGAGTGATCCTGGGAAGTTTGCAATACCCTGTATAGTAAAGGGAATTGAGTTTTCTCATGCACTATGTGACACTGGTTCTTCAGTCAGCATCTTACCAAAGGTTATGGCAGACCAGCTGGGTCCGAAAGTAGAGCCTTCACCAGATATCTTTACATTTGTGGATTACACTCAGAAAAATTTTGTAGGCTTGATCAGAGACCTGGAAGTGCAGATTGGTAATGTCATTGTCCCTGTGGATTTCATGTCCTGGATATCAAGTTAAATTGGAACTCTTTCCTTCTACTTGGAAGAGCATTTCTGGCTACAGTAGGAGCTGTATGTGACTTGAGCACCAACAAGATGTGCCTGACTATGATAGATCCAGATATCCACTACGACCTTGTCAGAATTGGCAAATCAAAAGCAAAAACTGTGGAACAAGAAGATGATCTTGGTATCATTGCAGTTTGTCATTGTGAAGATGAGTACGAAACAGAGTACTCGGGATCGATAGACGACCTCACTACATCATCGATCGAAATCAGCGAGTCAGAAGAGATCGACACCAACTTTGGCCCATCGATCGACAGAGACACACCAGATGATTACTCGAATTTACCAGATCATTGCTACCCGAATTTCGCTATCCAACCCAACTGAAAACAAGATGATTACTCAGTAAGGAGTTGGACAGACAGCGGATTTCATGAAAGTTTTGCCGTAGATACATCTATATCTTCCCACAGTGGAGATCACATAGAGGAATATGATGAAGATTTTTGGGAGGAAAGCGCTTGGGAACACTACTTGGAGAATGATAGGTTTGCAAATCGTTTCCCAAGAACAACTTGCTCAAAATCGATCAACATCCACTGCCCACCATCGATCGATTATCTACCTCATCCATAAAAACGACATCATCCATCGATCGACATAGCAAGCATCACATCGATCAATATTAAGTCAGACGACTTAAGGGACAAGATTGGAATTTCACCGACTAGGACAACAGATGGGTATATAATGTTGTCAACATCAACCACGAAAATTCAAACTTCAACAACACATACCATGCATCCTCCAGCAACTAGAAACATCACCATCGAGACCTGCAACAACAAGAGCAATCAATCCAACCATGCAGCCAAACGATCATCATCGATCGCCATCACAACTGCACCATCGATCGATTCTCTTACCCTACCTCGATCTCGTTTTCATAATTCTAGAGATATAAGGAATGCTTCACTAACACCTGATGAATTTGGTATTTACAGGGATAGAGATGGCTTTGCAAGAGCCATGGATGGAAGGATTCTACACATATCCAGAGAGGACATAGCAGACATCCTTCAAGTTGCCAATGGACCAGATAACCTGTTCACACAGCAACGTGGCCATCCAGACATCCTAGCTTACGTCTGATAGTGCTCAAATTACCCAGTAGAGCTTACTCTCTCAAATAAGAGGTACGGCTGTAGTACTTAGGGATCGAATCACGAAGAGCTAGGAAACCAATTAAATAAAATCTACTAATCAATCCTAGGCAAGGTTGGTTTATATGATGGAAATAAAAGTAACAATTCCTAAAATGAGCAAGGTGGTTGCTCTAACTAACAATATGATGGGTTGGCTAAATGTTATAAAGAGTGCTAGACATAGGGTTTCTATTCAGGAATGGAGATTATAATCTCTATAAATGCTTTAACAAGTTTAAATGTGATCTCAGCCGCTTAACTCAAGTGAAGTATCACTGGTTAAATAATCTAGATCTCTGGCCTCAACTGTTGTAATGTTGGCGCAGAAAAATAGTCGGTCGATATCCTTTTGAGATATCGAGCGATACACCTTTCGCAGCGCTGATCGATTCACCTGTCGGGATATCGATCGACGGCTTCTAGATCTGCCTAGGCGCGAGCCGAATATGAACACAAGGTCTCAAGGAGGAGCTGTCGCTCTTCTCAACGGGAGACAAGCAAGCTCAAATGGATAATTCAAGATAATCAAAGATCCTAGTGATCTATGTTCTAGTTAGCTAATCTAAAACAAGCATAGGGTGCAATCTATTTGATGAGTACCACAACTTAGCAATTATAGTTTGGGGCTAATCCCACAAACCTATTTGAACCCTAGATCTAACAAGTAGACTACTCAGACATAACTAGACAATTCATAACAATAGATAGATGAAAGAATTGCATAGATAGAATAAAGTAGAAATACAAAAGGAGATGAGAAATCTCTCCAATCTCTCAAAACAAATAAAACTCTAGGCTCTCTCTCACACTCTCTTCTTTTCTCTTGAGGGTTGTCAAAAGCTTGCTTCTTTCGAAGGTTGCCGTCAAAAAATACTTAGCAAGAATATTTAAACATTTCCATTAGGTTAAAACTCGTCAGGGGTAATCTCGTAATTTGGTGAAGTCTTGGTGAAGTAGTCGGCTAAACCATTTTGTTTTCGATATCGATCGACAACACTGAATGTGTATCGATCGATTATAATCTTCTAGTACGCGGATCTTCTCAGCTACATCGATCGACGACTCAGGATGAGTATCGATCGATTATAATCGCAATGTTGACTTCCGACTTAGTCTTGAATGGTCAACTCGGGTGTATCATCTCTTGTACTCCAAAATGCTCCAAAAACATCACTTTCTCACAAAATGCTCATGAACCTGAAAACATACCTAACAGGCTAGAAAACATATTAAATATATAATAAAATACTAGTATACCATGGTTAAAAACGGGTAAAATACATGGTATATCATATCCCCCAGACTTACTCCTTTGCTTATCCTCAAGCAAAAACAGTAGTCTTTGGAAAAGGTTTGAAAACAGCAGGAACTGAAAGATTCAAAATATTGAAGTCATCACTCTATGGGTTTGCAATTCATGTCTAAACATCCTAATCACAGAAGTTCATTATGCCTTATCCTAGCTTAGCAACCAAACTCATCTAGTCAACAACTTAGCAAATCTCATCTGACATTCCTCTCTACTAACCTCATTTCTTAACATAAAATAAAAGTGCAGGCTTTACCTTGGGAGTATCGATCAAAGGACACATGGATTCAACTCAAACAAGTATCTGAACACATAGGTAGTCTTCTCTGGTCCCTTTCTCCCCTCTTCTCTCTTCTCTGAATCTCTTATTAGTTTCAATTTCAACAGGTTTCGATGCCACATAGGTCATCTAGTCCATCTCATTGACATTTGCATTGTAACTCATACATTTTTGGCAAAGTGTAGCGAATAATGGGGTTCGGTACTCAACTTATCCCTCGTTTCCACAATGTGTGATCATCCTTGAGATTTAGAATACTGGGGTCTCGGGAAACACTCCTACCCCTCTGCCACTCAAGAAATCATTTCAATATTTTATAACATAAACTTAGATCTCGAGACGCTGAAGAGAGAGAAGGAAGGGAACCAGAAACACACAGACTTTTTACCTTCCAGACTTGTAGAAGGATTCCGATCCAGTGATTTCCAAGCCCCAAGACAAGCAAATAAGTCAATATTAGTGTTGGAGGTCAGCTTTGGTTCCTTCAAACAATCTTAGCGAGTGAATATAGGTGACAGGTTGATCCACTTTAGCATCTTTAGTACTATCTGCAATCAATAATCTAGAATGGTGCTAAAGAGGGGTCAGACAATCAAATATAAATCTATATCAATGTTCCTATTTAATACTTAAACGAAAAATAATTTTGAAAAACCATAATAAAAACACATATTAGTAAACTCCCCCCCCCAGACTTAAATTACACTGTCCCAGTGTAACACAGCCGGTGGTGAGGTAAATAAAATAAATCATAATTAATAAATATAACAAGTTAGAATGAATAAACCTGATCGACAAGGTGTCGATCGATTCGTAGTGGTGTACGTCGATCGTTAGTAATGGTCGTGTGGTGTCGAGCGATATGAATGGTGAATGTCGGTCGATGGAATCATCATTCTACTTGGATCTAATAGTGGGTTGCCTCACACTCAGCGCTTTGTTATAGTCATTTAGCTTGACTGTGGTAGGTGAGTGACTCATGGGGTGCAGTGGGGGTTGTTGTTCGCTGGTGGGCAAACATTTCCCTCATCTTTGGACTCAGCAGCAGTGAAGCTTCTTGTGGAATCATCTGAGCCTATCCTTGTAGGATATATCTTTGCTAAATCTGCTTTGATGACTTGCAACCTTCCGACTAAATCTTCCGTGTCTAGCTGATGCTGATAGAAATCAAATCTTGAATGCTCAGGTAGTTCTTCAGACTGTTCTTTTTTGTGCTGGTCTTAAATCTGTTGATCTTGATCTGCCAAGGATTCGGTATCGATCGATGCTACAACTTGTGCGTCGTTCGTTTCGCTGGGATCTCTGTCGGTCGACTCAGTATCAACTGTGTCGATCGATTCTGAACGTTGGCCTTGGTACTCAAGATTTCTTTGCATACTGCGTATCTCATTCTTCAAGAGACCAGTAGCTCTGCAAAGGTTGGTCACTCTTTCGTTGAGAGTGTCGTCAATGTCATCACTTCTTTCATTGAGTCTTTCCTCCATAGAATTCATAGCTTTGTAAAGCTCATCTTTGATCTTATCAACTTCTGCCATAGTGCATGCTCTCTTCGCTGGTGGTGGCTCGCTGTCGATCGATATTGGTCTAGGCCTGTCGATCGATGTTGCGTTTCTGTCACGAAGACCAAGATGATCTTGAACTATGCTCAAGTCTTGTTGTAGCTCGTTCAGCTGCTGTGACAGTGTGTCCTGGAATCGCAGGATAGGTGAACTGAAATTTTCATGCTTCTTCACGTATGCTTTCATCCTATCTTCCAGTTCTGTGAATCTTGTGTCAATCGACGATGAAGATTGTGTGTCGATCGATGGAAGAGTAGCATTCTTAGCTTGATCTTGCTTGCGAATTGATGCTAGCTCTTTCTGTAGAAGATCGATCCTCTTGCTTAACCATTCGACATTGTTGTTGAGAGGGCTGTAGACGTCTCCAATCCGTGTATTGATGTAAGCAACCTCCCATTCATCTTTCTTAGGTGATGAACATTCTGGTCGGTCGATACTGGTTGCGTAGCCTCTTTCTCAAGCATGGTCAATATGTTTCCAAGCTCCACTCTTATCTCAGCCATATCATTATGGAAGCCCTTGTAACTGACATCCAAAGGCTGGAAAGTGTCTTCCACCAATGTGTGCATGTTTTCCTCAAGGTGTGCCTGAGCTCTCCATACATCAGTCACCATATCATCTATCTCCTCTCTACTGTAGGGTACTGGTGGTGGTATGTATACATGGTAAGAGCGTGTGTGTACTGGAAGGCGTAAGCAACCTCTGTGAAAAAGGGATGCTCTATCCAGAATTCTCTTTACTTGCTCCTTGGTAACATGGATGATCTCACCATCAACTCCTCTAGCATAGCCAAACTCATCTCTGTAGACACAATATTCATCCTTAGCTTCCCATTTGAATCTCCTGGATCCATCGGTATTGAAGGCACGTCGTCCAAACTCCAATCGTCTGTCGGGCGATCTGACTCTTGGTCTGTCGATCGATCCGGGATATCCGCCATCGATCGATGGTGTTGAAACGATGTTGATCGATGGTGAATTTATAGGTTGACCGAAGTGTTGAGGAACTGTATCCTCCCTTGTGTTGGTGTTGTGGTTGTCCTGGACGTGAGCTAGGATGTCTGGATGGCTACGTTGCTGTGTGAACAGGTTTTCTGGTCCATTAGCAACTTGGAGGATGTCTGCTATGTCTTCTCTGGTTATGTGCAGAACTCTTCCATCCATTGCTCTTGCATAGCCATCTGTGTCCCTGAAAATTCCAAATTCATCAGGTTTTAGTGAAACGTTCCTGATATCGTAAGGTTCATGCGATCGAGGTTGAGCTCTGTTGAAGGCGTCGATCGATGGTGATGTGGTGGTGGCGATCGATAGTGCACGTTTAGCTGCACGGTTGGATCGATTGTTCATGTTGTTGCAGACCTCCATTGATAGGTTTCTGAATGCTGGAAGCTGCTGGATTGAAGGTGAAAAATTTTGAATTTTCGTGGCTGGAGTTGTCAACCTTTTATACCCATGTGTTGCCCTAATCGGTGAAATTCCGCTTTTGTCCTTCAAGTCGTCCAGGTTAATATCGATCGATATGATACTGGCGATGTCGATCGATGGACAATGTTGTTTTGCTGGATGAAATAGATAATCGATCGATGGTGGGCGTTTGATATCGATCGATTGTGGGAATTGGATTGCAAATCTGTCATTCTCCAAGTAATTTTCCCAAGCTCTCTCTTCCCAATAGTCTGCATCATGTTCTTCACTGTGGTCTCCACTGTGCGAAGAGGTGGCTATGTCTACTGCAAAACTCTCATGAAATCCCCTATCTGCCCAACTCCTTACTGAGTAATCATTTTCCTTTCGGCTGGGTGGGATGGCAAAATTCGGGTAGCAATGATCTGGTAGATCGATGATATATATTTGTTGTCGATCTCCTCTGACTTGCAAGTGTCGATCGATGATGTTAAAGTGCTGTCGATCGATCCCGAGTACTCTGTCTCATACTCGACTTCACAATGACAAACTGCTATGGTACCAGTATCATCTTCCTTTACCACTGATTTGGCTGGTGGTTTGCCAAGCTTGACAGGGTCGTAGTGGATCTCTGGATCTATCATAGTCAAGCACATCCTGTTGGTGTTCATGTCACATATGGCTCCTACTGTAGCCATAAATGCTCTTCCAAGTAAGAGGGAAGAGTTCCAATTTAGCTTGATGTCTAGGACATGAAAATCCACAGGGACGATAGCATTACCAATATGTACCTCCAGGTCTCTGATGAAGCCTCCAGAGTTTTTCTGAGAGTAATCCACGAAGGTAAAGATCTCTGGTGAAGGCTCTACTTGCAGGCCCAGATGGTCTGCCATGACCTTTGGTAAGATGCTGACTGATGAACCAGTGTCACATAGTGCATGAGGAAATTCAATCCCTTGTACCACACAGGGTATTGCAAACTTCTCAGGATCACTCTTCTTCTGCAAAGTAATCCTTTTCCTCATATCTTCTCTGACATTGTCAAACCTTCTCCTAATGTCAGTTTCAGTCTCCTTTGTTTCTCTGAAGAACATCCATAATCTGCTTGTGAAGTAAACCTCCTCAAAAGGTTTCTCTGGTGGGATTCTGATAACTCTCTTAGTGAAACCATCAATCTCCTTTTCATTAGCTTCCCTCTTAAGGTTCTTAGGAATCTTCTCCTTCCTACTCCTTAACCTTCTTCCTTCAGTTCCCTCTGATGTAGGTGTAGTGTCTGAAGGGTAACCAGTGATCTCTGTAGGGTTAGCTTGTGGTTTCGGTGTGGTTCTGAGTGCATTGATTCGGTTGATGTCTATCGATGGTAGTTGCACTCGGTATGTGAGAGGTGCGTGTCGATCGATAGGTGGAAAAAGGGTCGATCGATACGTTTCTCGTCTTTGTGTCGATCGATGAGTGGCTCGTCTTGTCGGTCGATATCTTCGTAGGTGTGGGTGGGTGGGTATGGATGAGAAGCCGTGAATTCAGCATGTGTCAATATCCTAACCGCGTTGCAATCCGCGGTCGTATCCGGAAATGACATCGTTGATGTCGATCGATGTGGACTAGTTGGTGTCGATCGACACCATTGTGATCCACCGAGACTTAGTGAACTTTCCATTTCAAAGTCTCCTTCTTGTAGCTTCTCCTGTTTCACCACTTGCCAGAAATCATCATCTATGATAGCATTCACGTGGTGTTTCCTATTTCCTTCCCCTACTTCCTTAGAAGTTCCAATCCTCGTGATAGAGTCTTCAGTCCGGACAATCTGTGTCTCAAGTTTCTTAACTTGAGTGCAAATGGTGTCTATCCTTGTGGTCAGATTGTTGAAGACAGAATCAATCCTCCCATTGAAGTCTACTGTAAGCTTCTGCTGACCTTCCAGAACTCTATCAATCATGGCATCAAACTTACTCTCCTGGGTGGGTGGCGGTGGGTTTTGGTAAGCTGAGTTGCCGTAGTTCCTTGTGTTGGTGAAGGGTTTCTGATACTGTGAACTCTGGTTGTAGTTACTCTTCTGACCACTGCCAAAAAAGTTTCTGTTTCCACTCTGGTTTCAATATCTCTGAAATCCAGTACCTCCAATGTAGTTCACATCTTCCTCTGTATCATCTTCTCTAGCCTCTCCTTCTTCAGCTGAGCAGACTGGCTGCCTCAGAAATGCATGTAAAGCATCTATCTTGGCTCTGACTTCATTCATTTGGTCTTCCCCGATGGCTGCAACCGATTTCTTCTTGTCAGAGTCAGGGTTCTTGGTGCTGCTGCTGTTGGCTAGGTTCTCAATAAGTCTCACAGCCTCTATTGGATTCCTAGTGTTGAAGTTCCCCTCACTAGCAGTATCAAGAGCCATCTGATACCTCAAGGCGATACCTCTGTAGAAAGTGCTTAGCAGCTGCACTTCATTGAACCATGGTGTGGACAGTCTCGCTGGAAGAACTTAAATATGATCCACGCGTCTTTAAAAGTCTCACTAGGCTTTTGCGCGAAAGTGGCGATTTTGCTTCTTAAGCCTTCAGCGCGTGCCTCATCAAAGAAATTACGCAGGAAGGCGTTTTTGATGTCGGCCCAGGATGTCAGTGATCATGTAGGTAGCTGCTTGAGCCAGTGCGAAGCTTCTCCAATCAGTGAGTATTTGAAGAGCTTGCAGAGTAGGTAGTCCTCAGGGACTCCATACATACGAATAGCAGCGATAAGATCCTCGAACCTCTCCAGATGGTCCATAGGATGCTCGTGTGATAGCCCAGAATAAGGTATCCGAGACACGAGAGAGTAGTACTGAGGCTTGAGCTCGAAGTTCGGCTACTGAATCTCTGGAAGTCGAATAGCTGATCTGTTGGTGTAGTACTCGTCTGGACGGTTATAGTCTGCCAACGATCGTGTTTGAGCTTCTCCTGGAGCCTCAGCTTCAGGCTCAGGGATTATGTTTCCCTGTGCATCTAGCTTCTAACCTGTTGCATTACGCAGATGACCATCTTGGTCATAGAGGTTTCCATTCTCGCCCTACGTGAGAATAAAAATCGCGACCATGCTCCGCGGAGTAGTGTCGATCGATATACGGTTAGAAGTATCGAACGATGTGGATCGGCGAACGGTATCGATCGACGGTGTTGTCTGAGTGTCGGTCGACTGTTGAACGTGAGTATCAGTCGACGGTACTGCGGTTCTGTCGATCGATGCGGAGCGTAGGTCTTTGCGGATTGAGCGTTCCAAGTGTGCAGGATTTTCTGAGAATAATAGTTGATTTCCCCTGTTGCTTCTGGTAATGCTGGGCATGTACCTGAAAAGACAAGAAAAATTTTAATCAGAAAGGGGGGTAAAAGAAAAACCTAAGATTAATAAGATTAAATCTAATGGCGATCAAATTAAATATAATCCCCGGCAACGGTGCCAAATTTGATAGTGCTCAAATTACCCAGTAGAGCTTACTCTCTCAAATAAAAGGTACAGCTGTGGTACTTAGGGATCGAATCATGGGGAGCTAGGGAACCAATTAAATAAAATCTACTAATCAATCCTAGACAAGGTTGGTTTATATGATGGAAATAAAAGTAACAATTCCTAAAATGAGCAAGGTAGTTGCTCTAACTAACAATATGATGGGTTGTTTAAATGTGATAAAGAGTGCTAGACATAGGGTTTCTATTCAGAAATGGAGATTATAATCTCGATAAATGCTTTAACAAGTTGCTTGCATAATACTATAGATCTCAGCCGCTTAACTCAAGTGAAGTATCACTGGTTAAATAATCTAGATCTCTGGCCTCTGTCGTATTGTCGGCGCAGAAAAAGAGTCGGTCGATATCCTTTTGAGATATCGAGCGATACATATTTCGCAGCGCCGATCGATTCACCTGTCGGGATATCGATCGACGGCTTCTAGATCTGCCTAGGCGCGAGCCGAATATGAACACAAGGTCTCCAGGAGGAGCTGTCGCTCTTCTCAACGGGAGACAAGCAAGCTCAAATGGATAATTCAAGATAATCAAAGATCCTAGTGATCTATGTTCTAGTTAGCTAATCTAAAACAAGCATAGGGTGCAATCCATTTGATGAGTACCACAACTTAGCAATTATAGTTTGGGGCTAATCCCACAAACCTATTTGAACCCTAGATCTAACAAGTAGACTACTCAGACATAGCTAGACAATTCATAACAATAGATAGATGAAAGAATTGCATAGATAGAATAAAGTAGAAATACAAAAGGAGATTAGAAATCTCTCCAATCTCTCAAAACAAATAAAACTCTAGTCTCTCTCTCACACTCTCTGCTTTTCTCTTGAGGGTTGTCAAAAGCTTGCTTCTTTCAAAGGTTGCCGTCAAAAAACACTTAACATAAATATTTAAACATTTCCATTAGGTTAAAAACTCGTCAGGGGCAATCTCGTAATTTTGTGAAGTCTTGGTGAAGTAGTCGGCTAAACCATTTCGTCTTCGATATCGATCGACAACACTAGATGTGTATCGATCGATTATAATCTTCTAGTACGCGGATCTTCTCAGCTACATCGATCGACAACTCAGGATGAGTATCGATCGATTATAATCGCAATGTTGACTTCCGACTTAGTCTTGAATGGTCAATTCGGGTGTATCATCTCTTGCACTCCAAAATGCTCCAAAAACATCACTTTCTCACAAAATGCTCCTGAACCTGAGGCTAGAAAACAGATTAAATATATAATAAAATACTAGTATACTATGGTTAAAAACGGGTAAAATCCATGGTATATCAACGTCCCAGATAACCACCACGTCACCATGACAGAGAATACGATTCCTCAACGTTTTCATCCACATGGAAACTCTCCATCGATCGATATGGTTTCATCACCATCGATCGACATCGAGTTGGCCAGATCGATCGACAACGCAACAGCCAGATCGACCGACAGACGTATTGAGTTTGGACGACGTGCCTTTGATACCAATGGATCCCGAAAATTCAGATGGGAAGAGAAGGACAAATTTGGTGTCCACAGAGATGAATTTGGACATGCTAGGGGAGTTGATGGTGATATCATCCCTGTCACCAAAGAGCACATAAGGAAAATCCTGGAGAAAGCATCTCTTTTTCAGAAGAGTTCCTTACGCCTTCCAGAACATGCACGCCTTTACCATGCATACAGACCAGCACCAGTACCCTACAGCAAGGAGGAGATAGATGATATGGTGACTGATATATTGGGAGCTCAGGCACACCTGGAGGAAGATATCCACACATTGGTGGAAGATACCTACCAGCCATTGGATCACAGCTATGAAGCTCTTCAAAGTGATATGGCAGTGCTAAGGATGAAGATTGAGAGCATTAGGAACATGCTTGAGAAGGAAGCTATGCCACCAGTATCGATCGACACAGTACATACACCATCGATCGATATCGGCTAGATGACATCCAACACCCAACGACAATGTTCATCACCTAAAAGAGATGAATGGGAGATTGCTTACATCAACACACGGATTGGAGACGTCTACAGCCCTCTCAACAACAATGTCGAATGGTTAAGCAAAAGAATTGATCTTCTACAGAAAGATTTGGAAACAATTCGTGAGAAAGGTCAACCTCAGAATCATAACATAACATCGATCGACACTCGTACATCCATATCGATCGACATTGAGCTATACGAAGCTATGGATGCTATGGAAGAGAGGTTCAACAAGCGATGTGATGACATTGATGACCCTCTCAACGATAGAGTGACCAACCTGTGCTTGGCTACTGGTCTACTAAAGAACGAGGTACTCGCTATTCAGAGAATTCTAGAGTATTAACGTCAGCATTCAGAATCACTCGACACAGGTATAACTGGATCGACCGACATAACTCCCAGCGAAACAACCGACACACACATTGTAACATCGATCGACACCGAGTCTTTGACAGAGAGCTATCAAAATACGCCTACAACACCATCTACAGGAATGAAGGCAGCATTGAACTACTTGAAAGGGGTCTGAGGAACATCACAGATGCCACCCTCAAGATGGATGAGAAACAGTTCAGAAGTGATGATGCCACAAGAAGCTTCATTCCCACATGGTTTAATAGGAGAAGACACGAAATTGATGCTTGTTGTCCAACAAGTAGCAGTTTCTGCACCAACTAGCTCACACCACCAAAGTCAAGCTAAATGACTATAACAAAGCGCTGAGTGGAAGGCAACCCACTATTAGGTTTTATTTTAAACTTTTCTACATTTTTACTATTTATTTTCGCATTGGTTTTTGCAGATTTTTAAGATCCAAGTAGAACGATGATCCCATCGACCGACACAACCAAGTCGTATCGCTCGACACAACACCACCATCACTAACGATCGACGTATCTCTATATGTATCGATCGACGCCATCGCGGTCAGGTTTAGTCGTTCTTATTTGTTAAATTGAGTACTTATAATTTATTTCTTCACTTAACTCCCACTGTGTTACACTGGGACAGTGTAAATTAAGTCCGGGGGAGGTTTACTGATATGTGTTTTTATTTTGATTTTTATTTAAAAGTGTTTTCAAATTATTTTTCGCATAAGTACTAAAATTGGGACATTGATATTGATTTATACTTGATTATCTTACCACTCTTTAGCACCATTCTAGATTTACTGATTACAGATAGTACTAAAGATGCTAAAGTGGATCAACCTGTCATCTATACACACTTGCCTAGATTATTTGAAGGAACCAAAGCTGACCTCCAACACTAATACTGACTTTGTTTGCTTGTCTTCGGGCTTGGTATACATTGGATCGGAATCCTCTTGCAAGTCTGGAAGGTAAAAAGTCTATGTTTCTGGTTCCTGTCCTTCTCTCTCTCCGGCATCTCAAAGATCTAAGTTAAAGTTATAAAAGATTGATATGACTTCTTGAGAGGCAGAGGGGTAGGAGTTTCTCCTGGGACCCCATTATTCTAAATCTCAGGGATGATCACACATTGTGGAAACGAGGGATAGGTAAATTACCTGTGACCCCATTATTCGCTACACTTTTCCAAAAATGTATGAGTTAAAATTGCAATGTCAATGAGATAGACTAGATGACCTTTGTTGGCATCAAAACCTATTGAAATTGAAACTAATAAGATATCCAGAGAAAAGAGATGAGGGGGGAAAGGGATCAGAGAAGACTACCTGTGTATTCAGATACTTGTTTGAGTTGAATCCATGTGTCCTTTGATCGATACTCCCAAGGTAAAGCCTGCAGTTTTATTTTATGTTAAGAAATGAGGTTAGTAGAGGGGAATGTCAGATAAGATTTGCTAAATTGTGAACTAGATGAATTTGGTTGTTAAGGTAGGATAATGCATAACGAACTTCTCTGATTAGGATGTTTAGACATGAATTGCGAATCCATAGAGTGATGACTTCAATGTTTTAAATCTTTGAGTCCCGACTATTTTCAAACTTTTTCCAAAGACTACTGAGTTTTTGCTTGAGGACAAGCAAAGGAGTAAGTCTGGGGGAGTTGATGTCTTGCATATTTCCATTGTTTTATCTTCATATCCATATGCATTTTGATCATCTAGAATAGGATTTAGGCATGTTTAGGTTGCATTTTGCATACATAAGTCTTTATCAGGTATTGGAGTACCGCATGGAGTTCTTGGAGACGTTTAGGATGCAATTGTGGCTCAAAAGAGGCGAAATAAGTGATCATGGATCGAGCAGGACCACAGCGACCGGACCACAGCGACCCCTCCTGGTCGCTGTGACTTCACCAGCCGAAGCGACCCATACCCAAGCCCCTCGCTCGTGCTCTTCCGGAGCGACCTAGTGGAGCGGCTCTCCCTCCTCGCTGTGACGACAGCCCCTGGAGCGACCCCGTGCCAGCGACCCCGGCTGCCCGCTCGTCTTCTCCGCAGCGACCATCTGGAGCGACTCCGCCTGGTCGCTCCGTACCCGCTCCAGCTCAAAGTTTAGCACTTTCCAGGGGCATTTTAGTCTTTTTGTATGCACGTTTTACTTTTTTAAAACCTAAGTTTAAGTATTCTGTAAGCCATTGGAGGCTGGATTATCCTTTGTTACTTGGTAAACATCAAAACTATTGAAGATCAATCTCTTTTTGGATCATTGATCCTTGTTCTTATTTTGTTTCTTATTGATTTCTGTTATTTCATCTCTGTTTATGATAAATCTGAAATCCAATAAGGGTATAAGAATGATCATGAACCATAGTGAATAATCTACCATTGAATTCATGGGTTAGGAAGATTAAGGGTGATTAGGTTAGTTTTAGGATGTTTTAGTATAAATCAAACCTTATTCCTTGCTAGGAGAGTATTCTTAATGCATTTGCTAAGTTGGCCTCTCAAAAGTTGATCTCTAGACATCTCCCACCCACAAGGTGTTCGATGATATGTCTGAGTCAACTCTCCTAAGCTCTTAACATACTTTACCAAAGACATTTGTTGTTAAGGGTGTTAAGATAGCCAATAGACTTGTTATTAATGATTGCTTTTATATTATTTAACCGACCGCGGCCCACAGTCATTCGGATCACCGCGCGACAGCCCAAAGTCCTTCGGGTCACTGTCACATTACACCATCGTGTAATCACTCAGCCCTAGGCCATGATCCCGTCTCTCTGAGTCTTCCCGATCCAGCGAATAAAGAGTTTCCTTAAACCCGCTAAATACGAGGCAGCGAGGAAACACTAATCAACCCTAAATAAGCCTAGTATGGGCGGGTTACGCACATACTGTCGGCATACTCACAATCCTATCCTAGACTCTCGACTCTACGACACTAATAACTAGTACCAGTAGGCCTATATGGCGTAGGATCCCAAGTACTAATATCTAAGAATATAAACAGCAATATCATAACTAATCAAATTAACCGGTTAGTCACTCTCGTACCAAGAGCAGACTAACCTCAATCAACAATATTAACAAGCATTATATCTATCAGGTAAACTACTCAATCAAACCGTTACCCAGATAGTTAAGCCTCCTGCTATGAAACTATCTTTAAAGATAACGGGAACCTGCACTCAACCAAATAACCAAGCAAGAATAGAAAACATGATGCAACCTAGCCCTAGTCCTAGTCAGGTTATTAACTCAGTCTTAATTCCTTTCATCTCAGCTTAGCCCGTCCAATTCATTAATAAAACCCTAAGGACGCTACCATGCAATAGCGTTATCTAATCTAATCTAAATGCGACTCGATCTAACCTAAGTTCCAAGTGTAACTCAAACAAAACCAACTCACAAAACTATCCTGAATTCCAAGTGGAATTCAAACAAGCCAACTCACAAAACTATCCTAAATTCCAAGTGGAATTCAAACAAGCCAACTCACATTGTTCTTTGCCGATAAGCAGGTGGTTGATCGGAGAGAACTTAGCCAAAACCCAACCTCAACATCTTGAATGGATTGGACTTGACTGATCTTGTCTTGGGCAGAACCTTCCCTGATACTGGTCTGGACAGAACTCAACTCGAGCAGAATCTCCCTTAGCTGCTGGACGATCTCTTCAAACTTTCGGCAGAGTATCGAGCTTCAGATCTTCAACTGAACTGAACCCATGGATCTGAACTAACCTTGGACAGCACCTCCACTTGATCACCAGAGAATATGACTTGCTTGGACGGATTGGTTTGGACAGAGCTTTCCCTCGGCACTCACTCGAAATCAGTAGAGAATCTGATCTCGGAAACTCTCTAAAACGCTCGACCAATCTTCTATTTCCTCTGAACCATGTTGAGTTTGAAATGATCAAAACTCAACATTCCTCCTCATCCTTTGATTCCCCAAAAGCTTGGCTTCAAACTCGGACTTTGTCGATCTCGACCATTTTACCCCAAAGGACGGGTTATCACATTGTCCCCCCCCTTAATAGAATTCGTCCTCGAATTCTTAAGTGTGCAACTGCTCAGCTTCCTGACTTTCTCCGCTTTGATGACAATCTCTCCTTGGATCACTTCGTCTTGCGGTCTTGATCACTTGATGTGCTTCTTCGTCGGCTCGCCTCTGATGTCTCTTTTCGATTTCTTTGGTCTCCATCCTTAATTCTTTATTCTGAAATCGCTCCATCTGGATGCCTTTCCAAACATTGCCCTCGGCCTTGAATCCTTTCTTTTCTTCACTTCATGATCTCCCATGCTTAACTCATTCTCAGCTTGTCTTCATATCGGTTTACCTTGTCCATCAATGTTGCTTGAGTGTCCTCTTCAAGGTATCAATACTCGTCTCTATCTCTCTTCAATGGAATGAACACTGCGTCATCTTGCTTTGCCTCCGCCACAGCACTGATTTCCCATGATACTATCCTTTCCTTCAGATAGATCATTCTTGCTCATGATACCCAGATACAGCTGAAGTATTTTTCCAGCGAAGTCTCGCTTCTTTCAGCTGTCCAGTCCATACCCTTGTCCAGTCCATACCATTGTCCAGTCCTCCGAACCATCTTCACCCTATCTCTTCGGCTTTGGGTTTTTGGCCTTGAACTCCTTTCACTTTAAGGTTTCCACCATTAAAGTGCCGATCAAGGAACACAATTATAAGCTGCAACTCAATAGAACACTTCACACGCAAGTTAGTCAACAACTAACCCAACAAACACAAACAAAGCAACCTAACCGCAAGCTAACCAAACAACCTAGCAATTCTAACCAGCAACCTAACAATTCTAGACTCCACTACCTAATCCTAATTCCTAAAACAATAAATCCTATCGCTGGACGTGACCGGTTTCCCTAATGCCTTTGTGACTCATTTTGACTCGAAAAATATTTGAAAACCGATTAAATCATGAGTTCTGGAAGCATGAACGTAACCATGCTCTGATACCACCACTGTAACACCCTCGAACCGTCCTAGACATAGGTCGAACCACCGGCCAACAATCAAACAAGAACATGACCGACGGAGCGACCAACGCCAAGGGTTGGAGATGAAAGGCCAACCGGCCAGCCAACAATCAAACAAGAACATGACTGACCGTCCAACCCAACACCACGGTCCGGAAGCGCTACTTGACGGGCTAGGGACAATCCGGTCATAGTCACAAAATTTACTCCACGACTTAGACCAGTTCATCCACTAACTCGTCCCGCTAACTCAAGGCATAAGGCTTTGCAACCCGTATCTAGAGTTAATGGTTTCCGTTAGATCGAGGCCTAAGGCTTTTCAACCCGTACAACGACCTAACGTTGTGTTAGACCGGACTAGTCAAATATCAGAATACTCATGAAGCGCATATAAAACAATTACTTTATTGATTTAAGAAATATTCATACATTGAATAATTCAAGACTGGGCCGGCCTAATGCCAAATCAAGTCAACTAAACATAAATCAAATACCGTTTACAAAAGGCATGCAAATCTACACCGGTTGTCCGAACGTCCAGCACCAAGCTATCTGATCGTCCTACTAAAGAAACCTGCAAAAAGGACAACGGAGATTGATGAGTAACCTAATGTTACTCAGTGAGCTGGCTACCTCTACCCCAACCTAGAACTAACCCAGACAACCCAAAATAACAATCAGTTTAGCCTTAGCAAGAAATCTAAACTAAGGCTAAGCAAACCGTTACTAAGTTAAGTGTGGCCTCTTGCCTTGATCTAACTTCAAGTAACGGGACCCTGCATGAAAACAAGTCAACAACCAATATCCAATCAACAATCACAAACTACTATCTAATCAACCGGTTACTAAGTTAGCCTTGGCCTCCTGCAATGATCTAACTTCAAGTAACAGGAACTAGCAAGCAAATCAATCAACCACAAGCACAATAACAAGATACTAATACTACGACTTGATCTAACACGTGACATCGTATATCAGTGCTACACTAACTCGAGTGTTCCACAATCCTCTACGACACTCTAATAAAACACAACACTCTAACCCGGGAAAGGGTGATTTCGTGTTCATCCCCAATATCGGCAACATCCTAACTTCCTACCACAAAGGCCAGAAGAGAGGAACTTTCAACCGACCGCGGCCCACAGTCATTCGGGTCACCGCGCGACAGCCCACAGTCCTTCGGGTCACTGTCACATTACACCATCGTGTAATCACTCAGCCCTAGGCCATGATCCCGTCTCTCTGAGTCTTCCCGATCCAGCGAATAAGGGGTTTCCTCAAACCCGCTAAATACGAGGCAGCGAGAAAACACTAATCAACCCTAAATAAGCCTAGTATGGGCGGGTTACGCACATACTGTCGGCATACTCACAATCCTATCCTAGACTCTCGACTCTACGACACTAACAACTAGTACCAGTAATCCGGCCTATATGGCGTAGGATCCCAAGTACTAATATCTAAGAATATAAACAGCAATATCATAACTAATCAAATCAACCAGTTAGTCACTCCCGTACCAAGAGCTGACTAACCTCAATCAACAAGATTAACAAGCATTATATCTATCAGGTAAACTACTCAATCAAACCGTTACCCAGATAGTTAAGCCTCCTGCTATGAAACTATCTTTAAAGATAACGGGAACCTGCACTCAACCTAATAACCAAGCAAGAATAGAAAACATGATGCAACCTAGCCCTAGTCCTAGTCATGTTATTAACTCAGTCTTAATTCCTTTCATCTCAGCTTAGCCCGTGCTAAGCTGAGTCCAATTCATTAATAAAAACCTAAGGACTCTACCATGCAATAGCGTTATCTAATCTAATCTAAATGCGACTTGATCTAACCTAAGTTCCAAGTGGAACTCAAACAAAACCAACTCACAAAACTATCCTGAATTCCAAGTGGAATTCAAAACAAGCCAACTCACAAAACTATCCTAAATTCCAAGTGGAATTCAAACAAGCCAACTCACAAAACTATCCTAAATTCCAAGTGGAATTCAAACAAGCCAACTCACAGTGTTCTTTGCCGATAAGCAGGTGGTTGATCGGAGAGAACTTAGCCAAAACCCAACCTCGGCATCTTGAATGGACTGGACTTGACTGATCTTGACTTGGGCAGAACCTTCCCTGATACTAGTCTGGACAGAACTCAACTCGAGCAGAACCTCCCCTAGCTGCTGGACGATCTCTTCAGACTTTCGGCAGAGTATCGAGCTTCAGATCTTCAACTGAAATGAACCCATGGATCTGAACTAACCTTGGACAGCATCTCCACTTGATCACCAGAGAATATGACTTGCTTGGACGGATTGGTTTGGACAGAGCCTTTCCTAGGCACTCACTTGAAATCAGTAGAGAATCTGATCTCGGAAACTCTCTAAAACGCTCGACCAATCTTCTATTTTCTCTGAACCATGTTGAGTTTGAAATGATCAAAACTCAACATTCCTCCTCATCCTTTGATTCCCAAAAGCTTGGCCTCAAAATCGGACTATGTCGATCTCGACCATTTTACCCCAAAGGGCGGGTTATCACATTCTCCCCCACTTAATAGAATTCGTCCTCGAATTCTTAAGTATGCAACTGCTCAGCTTCATGACTTTCTCCGCTTTGATGACAATCTCTCCTTGGATCACTTCGTCTCGCGGTCTTGATCACTTGATGTGCTTCTTCGTCGGCTCGCCTCTGATGTCTCTTTTCGAGTTCTTTGGTCTCCATCCTGAATTCTGATTCTGAAATCGCTCCATCTGGATGCCTTTCCAAAAATTGCCCTCGGCCTTGAATCCTTTCTTTTCTTCACTTCATGATTTCCCATGCTTAACTCATTCTCAGCTTGTCTTCATATCAGTTTACCTTGTCCATCAATGTTCTTTTGAGTGTCCTCCTCAAGGTATCAATACTCGTCTCTATCTCTCTTCAATGGAATGATCACTGCGTCATCTTGCTTTGCCTCTGCCATAGCACTGATTTCCCATGATAGTATCGTTTCCTTCAGATAGATCATTCTTGCTCCTGATACCCAGATACTGCTGAAGTATTTTTTCAGCGAAGTCTCGCTTCTTTCAGCTGTCCAGTCCATACCACTGTCCAGTCCTCCGAACCATCTTCACCCTATCTCTTCGGCTTTGGGTTTTTGGCCTTGAACTCCTTTCACTTTAAGGTTTCCACCATTAAAGTGCCGATCAACGAAAACACTTACAAGCTGCAACTCAATAGAACACTTCACACGCAAGTTAGTCAACAACTAACCCAACAAACACAAACAAAGCAACCTAACCGCAAGCTAACCAAACAACCTAGCAATTCTAACCAGCAACCTAACAATTCTAGACTCCACTACCTAATCCTAATTCCTAAAAAAATAAATCCTATCGCTGGACGTGACCGGTTTTCCTAATGCCTTTTGTGACTCATTTTGACTCAAAAATATTTGAAAACCGATTAAATCGTGAGTTCCGGAAGCATGGACGTAACCATGCTCTGATACCACCACTGTAACACCCCCGAACCGTCCTAGACATAGGTCGAACCACCAGCCAACAATCAAACAAGAACATGACCGACGGAGCGACCAACGCCAAGGGTTGGAGATGAAAAGCCAACCGGCCAGCCAACAATTAAACAAGAACATGACTGACCATCCAACCCAACACCATGGTCCGGAAGCGCTACTTGACGGGCTAGGGACGATCTGGTCATAGTCACAAAATTTACTCCACGACTTAGACCAGTTCATCCACTAACTCGTCCTGCTAACTCAAGGCATAAGGCTTTGCAACCCGTATCTAGAGTTAATGGTTTTCGTTAGATCGAGGCCTAAGGCTTTTCAACCTGTACAACGACCTAACGTTGTGTTAGACCGGACTAGTCAAATATCAGAGTACTCATGAAGCGCATATAAAACAATTAATTTATTGATTTAAGAAATATTCATACATTGAATAATTCAAGACTGGGCCGGCCTAATGCCAAATCGAATGTTGAGGTCGAAATCGGACAAGGCAAAGTTGGCTTCCAAAATTTCCGTTTAAAAATTATTTACTTAAGAACTTTTTTATGGTTTTTCGGAAAAGGAAAACCTATACAAAAAGTTTGCGGAAAAATCTTGTTTAAAGACAACGACTCTTTAAAACAACGATTTCTTAATCAACGACTTGAGAAATCAACGACTTCTTAATCAACGACCTGAGGAATTGACGATTTAAGAAA
Source organism: Raphanus sativus (assembly GCF_000801105.2). Lineage (NCBI taxonomy): Eukaryota > Viridiplantae > Streptophyta > Magnoliopsida > Brassicales > Brassicaceae > Raphanus > Raphanus sativus. Next base: position 17,790,300 of record NC_079511.1, read on the forward strand.
ATGACGATATCTTAAAAACAAACGGAACTTTGATATCAAAGGACCAAACCTCCGCAAACAAGCATCCTGAGAGGATCATAGCCTTGCGGAAGGTTCGAACACTTGGGAAACGGACCATAATCCACGATATAAACCCGATCGCGATGGCAATCGGGTCACGGATAAGAGTTCGGTTGCTATAGCGAACGGATCACGAGACCACGCTCGGTCGCTATAACAAAGTTCGGTCGCTATAGCGAGCGAGTATCCATGCATCAATCATTTTCCGAAACGTCCAAAGTCTTCCGAAACTACGATACGACATAAAACTATGCATTCTCGACTATCCGTATATCTGTTCTCCGCGACTCACGACTATCCGTTTATTGATCTCTCGATCAAATGGAATCGTCCGTTTGGTTTGCGATAAAAACCGCGGAAACTTAACCTTATCGGAAAAATCGTAAAAAAGTCTCGAATCAAAAATACGGCCCAAAGGAGGTCCTAAACTTGATTCGAGGCCCACTTGCGATTTCTTAAAAACCCATAAACCTTATGACGGTTTATGCTTGGTGGATAAGCATCAGTTTCCGCGGAAAAAATGGAAACTTTCCGCAGATAATCATGAAGATCGGAAAAAATGGAATATTCCCATTTTTTCGACTATGACGGCTTAAGGGCAAAAGAGGGAAGCGTAAACCAACCTTGGAGGGAGTATATAAGGATTTCAAGGCGAGAGGCATAGAGGGATCACTTTTTCCAGAGCAAACTAGCACTTAGAGCATTTTAGGCAACTTTCCGTTTTTGTTTTCGAGCTGCGACTCAATTAGGTTTAGCCACCTTCGGGTATTAGAACTAGGATCTCGCCGACAGCTTTCGTAGCCGAAGCACGTTGTCCTGTTGTTGTCACGCTTATACGCAGATTCGGAATAAAACCCTTCTTGCTCTCTTTTTACGTTTTATATTTTATTTTTCCGTTGTTATTGTGTTCTGACTGCTTGACGTGTGGTTTCTCAAAATCCGGGACCTTCTGGGAAATTAGGGTTTTCCTACTTTCCTAAAATATACGGAATATTGACGGTGCGAATTTCGGTTCCCACATCGAGTCAACTAAACATAAATCAAATACCGTTTACAAAAGGCATGCAAATTTACACCGGTTGTCCTAACGTCCAGCACCAAGCTATCCGATCGTCCTACTAAAGAAACCTGCAAAAAGGACAACGGAGATGGATGAGTAACCTAATGTTACTCAGTGAGCTGGCTACCTCTACCCCAACCTAGAACTAACCCAGACAACCCAAAATAACAATCAGTTTAGCCTTAGCAAGAAATCTAAACTAAGGCTAAGCAAACCGTTACTAAGTTAGATGTGGCCTCCTGCCATGATCTAACTTCAAGTAACGGGACCCTGCATGAAAACAAGTCAACAACCAATATCCAATCAACAATCACAAACTACTATCTAATCAACCGGTTACTAAGTTAGCCTTGGCCTCCTACCATGATCTAACTTCAAGTAACAGGAACCTGCAAGCAAATCAATCAACCACAAGCACAATAACAAGATACTAATACTACGACTCGATCTAACACGTAACACCGTTTATCAGTGCTACACTAACTCGAGGGTTCCACAATCCTCTACAACACTCTAATAAAACACAACACTCTAACCCGGGAAATGGTGATTTCGTGTTCATCCCCAATATCGGCTACATCCTAACTTCCTACCACAAAGGCCAGAAGAGAGGAACTTTCAACCGACCGCGGCCCACAGTCATTCGGGTCACCGCGCGACAGCCCACAGTCCTTCGGGTCACTGTCACATTACACCGTCGTGTAATCACTCAGCCCTAGGCCATGATCCCGTCTCTCTGAGTCTTCCCGATCCAGCGAATAAGAGGTTTCCTTAAACCCGCTAAGTACGAGGCAGCGAGGAAACACTAATCAACCCTAAATAAGCCTAGTATGGGCGGGTTACGCACATACTGTCGGGATACTCACAATCCTATCGTAGACTCTCGACTCTACGACACTAACAACTAGTACCAGTAATCCGGCCTATATGGCGTAGGATCCCAAGTACTAATATCTAAGAATATAAACAGCAATATCATAACTAATCAAATCAACCAGTTAGTCACTCCCTTACCAAGAGCTGACTAACCTCAATCAACAAGATTAACAAGCATTATATCTATCAAGTAAACTACTCAAATAAACCGTTACCCAGATAGTTAAGCCTCCTGCTATGAAACTATCTTTAAAGATAACGGGAACCTGCACTCAACCAAATAACCAAGCAAGAATAGAAAACATGATGCAACCTAGCCCTAGTCCTAGTCAGGTTATTAACTCAGTCTTAATTCCTTTCATCTCAGCTTAGCCCGTGCTAAGCTGAGTCCAATTCATTAATAAAACCCTAAGGACTCTACCATGCAATAGCGTTATCTAATCTAATCTATATGCTTCTCGATCTAACCTAAGTTCCAAGTGGAACTCAAACAAAACCAACTCACAAAACTATCCTAAATTCCAAGTGGAATTCAAACAAGCCAACTCACAAAACTATCCTAAATTCCAAGTGGAATTCAAACAAGCCAACTCACAAAACTATCCTAAATTCCAAGTGGAATTCAAACAAGCCAACTCATAGTGTTCTTTGCCGATAAGCAGGTGGTTGATCGGAGAGAACTTGTCCAAAACCCAACCTCAACATCTTGAATGGACTGGACTTGACTGATCTTGACTTGGGCAGAACCTTCCCTGATACTGGTCTGGACAGAACTCAACTCAAGCAGAACCTCCCCTAGCTGTTGGACAATCTCTTCAGACTTTCGGCAGAGTATCGAGCTTCAGATCTTCAACTGAACTGAACCCATGGATCTGAACTAACCTTGGACAGCACCTCCACTTGATCACCAGAGAATATGACTTGCTTGGACGGATTGGTTTGGACAGAGTCTTCCCTAGGCACTCACTCGAAATCAGTAGAGAGTCTGATCTCAGAAACTCTCTAAAACGCTCGACGAATCTTCTATTTTCTCTAAACCATGTTGAGTTTGAAATGATCAAAACTCAACATTCCTCCTCATCCTTTTATTCCCAAAAGCTTGGTTTCAAACTCGGACTTTGTCGATGTCGACCATTTTACCCCAAAGGGCGGGGAATCATAGTTCTCTACCTGGAAAGCCTGAGCAAACCCCCAAGGAAACAATGAAGGCTGTTACCCTTAGGAGTGGCAAGCAGTTGCCTCCTCCAACTCTCACCAAGTATGCTGAGAAACAAGGTGAGGGGGTAGCCATCAACATTGATGATGAGGTTGTGATTGTGGATGAGAAGATCAATGATGAGATCTTAGAGAAGATTGTGGAAGCCAAAGGCAAAGGAAAGGTGGGAGAAGAGAAGCAAACAGTGAAAGATGGTCAAGCTGCTGCTCCAGCACCTGAGAATCCTTTTGTTCCCCCTCCTTATGAGCCCAAACTTCCATTCCCTGGAAGGTTCAAGAAGCAACTGCTGGAGAAGTACAAAGCACTGTTTGAGAAACAGATGAGTGAAGTTCAGATCACAATGCCCATCATTGATGCTTTCATTCTGGTTCCTCAATACAACAAGTTCCTAAAAGATGCTGTAGCTGCAAAGAAGAAAGAGATGCAGGGTATGATGATTCTCACTCATGAGTGTAATGCCATCATCCAGAGACTTGATGTTCCAAAGAAACTAGAGGACCCAGGATGTTTCACACTGCCTTGTGCTCTTGGACCTATGTTTTTGAGAGATGTCTCTGCGATTTGGGAGCTAGTGTCAGCTTGATGCCTTTGTCAGTTGCAAAGAAGCTTGGTTTCACTCAGTACAAGAAGTGTAGACTCTCATTGGTGTTGGCTGATCGTTCAGTGAAATACCCTGTGGGCATCTTGGAAGACCTCCCTCTTATGGTGGGAAACTGTGAAATCCCTACAGATTTTGTGGTGCTTGAGATGGGTGAAGAAGCTCAAGATCCCTTAATCCTTGGGAGACCTTTTTAGCTACAGCTGGAGCTATTGTGAATGTGAAAGAAGGCAAGATTGATCTCCACTTGGGTAAAATGCACATTCTCCAATTTGACATCATGGAGGTTATGAAGAAACCAACTATGCAAGGGCAAATCTTCTACATTGAAGAGATGGATGCTCTGGCTGATGAACTCCTTGTAGAGCTATCTCTAGAAGATCCTCTACATCATGCTTTGACAGTGGAGAAGGAGGCTGAAGTGATTGAGAATCTGGAGAGTACTGCCTATGGGATGATGCTGGATTCACACAAGGGGTTTGAGAGTGAGGATCAGTATGAAGAGCTGCCACAAGTGGTCCATCAAGTAGCTTCAGTGACTCAACAAGAGGACATCCAGCAAGATGACTGGAGCGAGCTTAAGGCACCTAAAGTGGAGCTCAAACCACTTCCCCATGGTGTAAGGTATGCATTCCTTGGCCCTAATGAAACTTATCTTATCATTGTGAGTAGTGAACTTACTGAAACTGAGCTTGCTGAACTTTTAAAAACACTTAAAAGATTTAGAAAAGCAATAGGTTATTCACTTGATGATATCAAAGGGATATCACCCACTTTGTGCATGCATAGGATACATCTTGAGGATGAATCAATGACTTCTATCGAGCATCAAAGAAAGTTAAATCCTAACCTGAAGGATGTTGTAAAGAAGGAGATTCTTAATCTCTTAGATGCTGGTGTGATTTACCCTATTTCAGATTCTAAATGAGTATCTCCTATGCATGTAGTTCCAAAGAAGGGTGGGATCACTGTGGTACAAAATGATAAAGATGAACTAATACCCACAAGAACCATCACAGGTCATAGAATGTGCATTGATTACTGAAAACTGAACTCTGCATCTAGAAAGGATCATTTTCCATTGCCATTTATTGATCAGATGCTTGAGAAACTTGCAAATCATCCATTCTATTGTTTTCTTGACGGGTATTCAGGGTTCTTCCAAATACCCATACATCCCAATGATCAAGAGAAAACGACATTCACATGCCCCTATGGTACCTTTGCTTATCGAAGGATGCCATTTGGGCTGTGCAATGCTCCAGCCACCTTTCAAAGGTGCATGATGTCGATTTTCTCTGATCTTATTGAGGATGTTGTGGAGGTCTTTATAGATGACTTCTCTGTCTACGGATCTTCGTTTTCTGCTTGTTTGTCTAATTTGTGCAGGGTCCTACAGAGATGTGAAGACACCAACCTTGTGCTCAACTGGGAGAAGTGTCACTTCATGGTTAAGGAAGGGATTGTGCTTGGACACAAGATATCAGAGAAGGGGATTGAGGTAGACAAAGCAAAGATTGATGTGATGGTCAGTTTGGCTCCCCTGAAGACAGTGAGAGACATCAGGAGTTTCTTAGGGCATGCTGGTTTCTATAGAAGGTTCATCAAGGACTTCTCCAAGATCACCAGGCCACTCACTAGATTGCTATGCAAGGAAGAGATCTTTCTCTTTGGTCAGGAATGCCTAGAAGCTTTCAAGAAGTTGAAGAGTGAGCTTGTGTGTGCTCCCATTGTCCAGCCACCAGATTGGAGTCTCCTCTTTGAGATCATGTGTGATGCTAGTGATTATGTTGTGGGAGCTGTCTTGGGCCAGAAGAAAGATGGCAAGAATCATGTGATCTACTATGCGAGCCAAACCTTGAATGATGCTCAAATGAAGTATGCCACAACTGAGAAGGAGATGCTAGCCATTGTCTTTGCATTTGAGAAGTTCAGAAGCTACTTGGTGGGGTCTAAAGTCATTGTCTACACAGATCATGCGGCTTTGAGACACCTTTTGGCCAAGAAAGATGCAAAACCCAGGCTTTTGAGATGGATCCTTTTGCTCCAAGAGTTTGATTTGGAGATTAGAGACAAGCCGGGAGTTGAAAATGGTGTAGCTGATCACTTGTCTAGGCTGAAAGTGGAATGTGGTGTCCCTATTGATGAAGGGCTTCCAGAGGAGCAGATCATGGCTATTGGAGCAGTGATGGCAGCTTGTGAGACTGGTAGAAAGTTTGAAGAGGTTAAAGCTACTGAAGAGAAAGAACCTTGGTATGCTGATTTGGTGAACTACTTAGCCACAGGAAGAGAACCTTTAAATATTGTGGGCTATGCCAAGAAGAAGTTCTACAAGGATGTGAAGATATACTATTGGGATGAGCCTTACCTCTACATTCTCTGCAAGGACCAACTCTACAGGAGAGTGGTTGCTAACGAAAAAGTTGATGGAAACCTTACACAGTGTCATGGATCATCCTATGGAGGCCACTTTGCCACCTTCAAGACTGTTGCAAAGGTGTTACAAGCTGGATTCTGGTGACCACACATGTTCAAAGATGGACAAGAATTTGTCTCAAGGTGTGATTCATGCCAAAGAAGAGGAAACATCACCAAGAGGAATGAGATGCCTTAAAATCCAATCCTAGAAGTTGAGGTGTTTGATGTGTGGGGCATTGACTTCATGGGGCCATTCCCATTATCCTACAAGAACAAGTACATCCTTGTAGCTGTTGATTATGTCTCAAAATGGGTGGAAGCCATTGCAGGTCCCACCAATGATGCTGCAGTTATGGTCAAGATGTTCAAGAGTGTCATCTTCCCAAGGTTTGGGGTTCCAAGAGTTGTGATCAGTGATGGAGGTTCCCACTTCATCAACAAACTGTTTCAAGGACTTCTCAAGAAGAAAGGTGTGAAGCATAAGGTAGCAATTCCTTACCATCCACAGACAAGTGGTCAAGTTGAGGTTTCTAACAGAGAGATCAAGTCCATTCTGGAGAAGATTGTGGGGATTACGAGAAAATATTGGTCTGCTAAGCTTGATGATGCACTTTGGACTTATAGGACAGCTTACAAGACACCTTTGGAAACCACACCTTTCAACCTTGTGTATGGGAAAGCTTGTCATTTGCTAGTGGAGCTTGAATACAAGGCACTTTGGGCAGTGAAGTTGCTGAACTTTGACATCAAGAGTGCTAAGGAGAAGAGACTTTTCCAGCTCCATGAGCATGATGAGATAAGAATGGATGCTTTTGAGAACTCAAGGATCTACAAGGAGAAGACTAAAGGTTTCCATGACAGGAACATTCTGAAGAGAGAGTTCAAAGAAGGAGATCAAGTTCTTCTGCACAACTCTAAGGTGAAGTTGTTTCCTGGAAAGGTCAAGTCTAGATGGTCTGGTCCTTTTAAAGTCAAAGAAGTTACTCATCCATCTCCGTAGTCAAAGAAGTCCGGTCCTTCGCACCTTGTTTTGGAAAAAAAAAAGTTGAAAATCGCAGGTGCAGAGCGACCTGTCTCCAGCGTCCCATACCGGTCGCTCCCAATCCAGCGACGTGCCCGCAGCGACCCTCTTCGGTTGCTCGTCTTTTTGGTCACATCCGGAGCGACGTCCCTCCAGCGGCTCACCACGGTCGCTCCCCATCCCGGTTCAGGTAAGTTCTCTAATCCTAAATCCCAGTTCAATTCAATTGAACCTATCCTAACCAACCTAAACCGGAGCATGCGCCTTAAACCTACCCTCCCCCATCGATCTCTTCTCCCTCACTCTCTCCTCTCCACCACAACTCTCAATAACCTCTCAAACTCTCACCACTCCAACCCTCATATCTCACTCAATTCTTCACCAAATCACCTCATTCTTTCTCTCAAATCCAAGCTTTCGCCCCTGTAGTCTACTTCTCCATACCTATTCACCATTTCCTTTCATCCAAAGCAAGGTATTGTGTTCTTGAACTCAATTTCGTAGGTCCATGAACCCTAAATTTTCAAAATCAAATGTTGGACCTTTTCTTGTTTGATTGTGGTGAAATAGACTAGAAAAAGCTTATATATCGTGTTGGGTTGATGATTCCATGGTGAAATTGAGTTTAATTTGAACTTTTGCAAATTAGGGTTCATGGATTTGGGGATTTTCGAAATTGGACTTAATTGAGTGTGTTTGAGATTGAGTTTGCTTGATAAGGTGTCTAGAAGCTTGAATAAAGAACCCTCTCATTTTAGAATCACTTTGTTCTTTGAATTTTACTTAACTTGTAATTTTCATATCTTGAACTTTTGAGAAGTGTGATTCTTTGCTTCATTCCACTTACTCCTTTTCCAAGTTAGTCTACTTTTCAGGTACCAATGACTAGGACACCTAAGGGAAACACAGTGGCTAAGAAGCAACCAGCTGCAAGAAAAGAAACTACACCCAGAGAGAAAGCCTTAGCCTCTGAAGCAACTGATTCTGGGGCTGAATTGACATCACGGCAGCAAGTCTTAGCTGCAAAGAAATCAAATGTTCCAGGGAAGAGAGATGGGAAGAGTGTGGCAGTTCCTGAGATTGAAGAGAGTGATTCTGAAAGTGCAGATGAGCCTGCTCCACCAAAGAAGACCAAAAAGTCTAAGGGAAAAGAAGCTGTAGTTGAAAGGGATAGGGAAAAAAGCCACCTGTTGAGCAACTCTATCACCATTTGAAGCATGGGGTAGCTTGGACGGCAACGAGGTTTGCGGATGTTCAGTTGTTGAGAAAGCTGGGTCTTGAAGCTGATATCGAGGCAATGCTGGCTCATTTGAAGATGCCCAAGCTTCACACCATGGCCTATCCTCTCTACAAAGATGTCTCATGCCAGTTCCTCTCCTCCCTTGTCGTCACTATTCACAACACTAAGCACGCAAAGGAAGGATGGGGAAAGATCAATTTCACAGTGCATGGGAGAAGCTACACCATGAGCTTCAAGGAAATAGAGCGAGTGATGGATTTTCCAGATTTGAAGTACTCTTTTCCTCAAAAGACCGACGAGCTCCCCCAGAAGCTTTGGGAGTTGATCAGTGGAAACGAACGCGATACTGAGAAAGACAAGAACTCTCATATCCGGCATCCCTCAGTGCGCTACCTCCACAGGATACTGGTCCCACTACAGGAAATGTGAGTATTAATAGCATAATATAATAGTGTTTTTGCCGATTGTGCTATGGTTGATATACCTCTTACTTTTAGATAGCATTTTCGAAAGAATAAACGCTATGCATAATCGAAGCGGGAAATAATTGATTTTCCCTCTTACATTTGTTTCATTTTCCCTCTTACAAATCATAGATATTATCTTAAATCTTTAAATATTATAAAACAAAAAAAAACAAAAACAATTTCTATTGGTTGAAAGTCACACACAAGAACTACAATCTTTACCCTTAAAAAGATTAATCCAAGGGTGTAGATTGTGTCATCTCTAATTGTCTTATAAAACAGAGATGAGAGGAAGAAGAAGAGACGACGGCACCAGTCTGCGTTCGGCGCTGTCGTCACCGGTCTCGAACTCAGAGGGAGCATGGCGGTGCTAAATAGCGAGGGTGCTTTCTGAAACGGCGACGGAGAGAGGAGGCGTGAAGAGCTCGAGGTGGTGATGAGTTATTTCAAATCAAAACCCTCACATCATTTCATGGCTTCCATGTGAACTGGTAATTACCCTCACCTCCTCCTCTCTTTCGTCTCCCTTCGAAGTCTTTACATTCATTCCCCTTTATAAACTTTCCAAGTTCATTCCTTTATGATCATCATCATCTCATTGCGTTTTTAGTTAAACAGAGAGGTTGAAAGAGAAGATTGAGGAAACGTTTGGGTGTGAGTTTGAGCTCTTCATTGAGGTCACAGGCCTGATTAGGTAAAGTAACCACCTTTCCTCTCTTCCGCATAGTTAACAGTGAAGAATGATTCTTTTTTTAATTGAATCAGCTGGTGTAGAGGAGCTAGAATTGGGTGGCACAGTGATGATAACAGACTATATCTCAAACAAAGAGACTTTTCTGTTCGTCTTCACTCGTTTCTATGCGTCGTTCTTGAATTGAGGTTTTATGTAAATGACTTGGTTTTTTACTTTGGTTTGAAGGTAGTTTGTTACTTGATTAGTTACGCTAAAAACTTTAAAAGTGGCCTTTTTCGTTTTCATAGTGGAGAACCAGCAACTGTAGCTCCCTCTGCTGGAGTAAGTGTGTGTTCTTTTTCAGTTGGATCAGTGGTTGAATACTGACACTAGTAGAAAAACTGTCCACAGCTATGAAATTGCTACGAAAATTTCGTAGCTAAAATGCAGAAGCTATAAAATTGCTACGTTTTGCAACGAAATACAAATCGTAGCCTAGCGTGTCAGTTTTCGTAGCAAAACTTGTTACGATTTAGCTACGAAACAGAACGTAGCTAAAAAAGCTACGAAAATGATACAAAATAAACGTAGGTACATTGCTACGAATATAATTATGGCAATTCGTAGCATATTTGGCTACGTTTTGCTACGAAATATTCTGTGGCTAATCCAAAAATATCTTATTGCATTAAATTTGCTACGAAATGTTTCTTAACTATTTTATAATACCCACAAAATGCTACAATTTGCAACGATTTTTTTGTAACTATTTAAAACCCTAAACATCTTTTTAACCCTAAACCCTAATTTTTTTTTTTTGAAACTCTGTTTTTCATAATTAAAATTTGAATCTTCAATTATAAAGTTAAAATTTAATATTTTTTAAAAAGGTTTAATTATTTTCAAAATTTAACTTCAAATCATAAATCTAAACCCCAAATATTATACTCCAAACTCTAAACCTAACCCCTATATCCCAAATCACAATTCTTAACATCAAATCTTTTATTTAAATCTTAAAACACTTAATCTTAAATATAAAGCACAAATCTAATACTTTCAAAATTCACTTTCAAAATGCATAAAGACATGATTGTCATGTCTTTATGCAAAGACTACTTCCCTTTGCATTTGCGGAGCTACTTCCAACAAAAGTACATGAAGTACTTGCAGGTAATATATTATTACTCGCACTAATTAATTTCTTATTTTATTTTTCAAAAATATGCGCTAATAATTTGTTTAATTGTTTTTGGAATATACAAAGCCATTGGAGCAATTTTCAGGGATTTGAGCACTCGCACTCTTAAAGAGGATGTCGTAGAACAACTTCACGAGAACATTCCGATCTTATTGTACAACTTGGAAATGATATTTCCTCCCTCATTTTTTGACGTCATGGAGCATTTAGCTGTCCACCTCCCGTATGAGGCATTGCTTCGAGGACCAGTACATTATGGATGGATGTATCAGTATGTGCGGGCCATGAAATATTTGAAGGGAAAGGCAAAAAACCTCGCAAAGGTTGAAGGTTCTATAATTGCTGGAAGTTTGACGAAAGAAACATCTCACTTCACATCGTACTACTTTGCACCTAATGTACGGACCCGACAAAGAGCTCCAAGAAGATATGATGATGGTGGTGTTGCCCCAACATATGCAGTTGCTGGTGTTCCGGATATCTTTAGCCAGATTGGACGAATGGGTGGGAAAACGAAAGAGGTTTGGTGGTCGAGTGATGAAGACGCCCATAGTGCACACACTTACATTCTACTTAATTGTGAGGATCCATTTATGCGCTATTTTGAAAGGTAACATATATGGAAACTTCTAAACTAATTGTAATTAAAATATATTTTTCAAATGATGATATAACTAATAAAATATGTGCATTTTACAGCCTATTTGTTAGTCAAGTCCAAGAAGCAATCCCAGGTATATCTACAAGTGAGGTAGATAAAAGGAAAGATCGACACTTTATTAAATGGTTGAAGAGTCATGTATTTACTCCAATCCGATAATTGTTTCGTCCACGGGGTGTAACGAAAGACGTTTGTTTCAATGTTCTCTTTAATTTAATTTTGCAGGTTGAATATGAGGATCCAGATTACTCCATATGGTTTCACGAATTAGTTCAGGGTCCACTTGCAAAGGTCACCACATCACCAATGTATTTCTCACGAGGCTTTACTTTTCATACGTACGAGTATGGTAAACACCGGGCGACCAGCAATTATGGAATTTGTGTGAAAGGAGAAACCGATTTCTACGGGATCTTGCAGGAGATTATTGAAGTGGAATTCCCTGGGTTATTGAAGCTGAAATGCGTCATATTCAAATGTGACTGGTTCGACCCCGTGGTCAACAGAGGTGTTCGATTTAACAAATTCGGTGTAGTTGCTGTCAATGGTGGACGGAGGTACAACAAATTCGAGCCTTTCATATTAGCTTCGCAAGCAGACCAAGTTAGCTTCCTACCATACCCGAGGTTGCGAGAATCTGGAATAAGTTGGTTAGCCGTTATCAAAGTTACACCCCGTGGACGAATAATCGTTGGAGAAGAACAACCATTGCAAGAAGAACACATCAATGAAGTCGAAGAACCTGAACAACAAATGGAAGACATCCTACTCATTGATCCGCATAATCATGAGTATGAAGATCTCCCCGACGATACCACTGACGATGCTGTTGAAGACGAGTTTAATGAAAGTGATGATGTTTCTAGTGTTGAAGAGAATGATGATGTATCTGAATGATGATGTAATTTTTTAAAAATATTATTTATTTTCATACTTAATTAATGCATTTGGGGTTTAGGGTTTGAGATTGAGTTTAGGGTATGAGGTTTGGTGTTTGAGATTGAGTTTTAAGTTAAAGGATGTTTGAGGTTTGGTGTTTGTGGTTTACATTTTTAGGGATTTTAACGTTATCGACGTTAATTCCTCGTAACGAGAAACACGGGCCTTGCAAAATCCACGTAAGCTGATTTCGTCGTAAAGAACACGTTAAAAATAAACACAGGCCTTGCAAATTCCACGTAAGCTTGCGAGGTCTTTACGACGAAATCAGATTACGTGGAAATAACAGGCCTTTTAGCTGTTTCGTCGTAAAGACCTTGTTAATTTACGTTGATTTAATGAGTATCGTGTGTAAATCCCTAAAACTCTAAACCCTACAGTCAGATGTTCTGTGGTGATCCTGCTGCTGGATCATCATCTTCAGCTCCCGGTTCCTCCATCCCGGAGATTGTCCCGGAGTCTCAGTCACAGCCACCATCGGTTCCTCCATCTGGTGCACCACCCCCACCTGCTGCACCTCAGGCAGTTCCAAACCCGGTTGCACCCGAATACATTCATCCGGAGTTGCGGGTGCCGCCGACCGCTCCTTTTGCTCGGTACACGGTTGAGGATCTTCTCGCTCAACCAGGTCGAGCCGGTTTACCGGTTTTAGACCCCGACCGACCAGAGGGGACTCTGTGGTACGTAATTTTTTTTATTTAAATATTTTTAGAATTATTAATAATTTTTTTTAATACTTTAACTTTGTTTTTTTCAGGTTTGGGGTCGACAATTATGTCGCTACGAGCGTATCCGATATAATCAAAGGATATTTCTCCGAGGCTCACCCAAACTGGAAAAAGACGCCGCACCACGTTAGAAACACGTGGTTCAAGATGTTTGCTGTAAGTTTTTTAAATTAATTATTTTATGTTTAATTTTTCGTCACAGTACTTACTTATGGGCTAACGGGTCAACGTCAAGCAGTTCCACTTTCTCGGTCCGAAAAGTGCATTGTTGGAATTGGATTGGAACGCCAAGTGGCTTTAGTAGCTTCGGTCACTCGGAATACTTTCCTCCCTTCCTATACAAATGAAAGACATCACAGCAAAGGACAGGAAGACTGCTAAGCCACATACCTGCACACATCATGCATAGCAATTCCCAGACGGAAAAATTGACAGACAGCTACAGGCGGGCGTACTTAGCTACTAATGCTGGGAAGAGGAACCCAAGGGATTTCTACTCACTTTTTGACCAAGATTGAGCCAGATACTTTATAGAAAAGATGGCATTTTTGATGACTTTTATTTCATTAATATTTTTTAACTAATTATTAATCTTTTTTGGGTTTAAAAATGCAGCAAAGATACCATTGGTCCATCGGGGTTCACGAGGACGTGAAACGGGAGTTCACCGCAAAGGCGAAGAAGCGGTTGTTGGACACCGTAGGCAACTGGAAGGAGGACTGGATCTACAAGGGTTACAAGGACGGGCAACCCGACTTAGTTTTTTTTTTGTGTAATATTAAAATTCCAAACTTTTATTTATATAATATTTTCGGTTTTTATTTATTCCAATTTTTTTAATATTTTCGCATTAGTAATTATTTATATTTCTAATATTTTTGAAATAATTATTTAAATCTATAATATTAAAATTTAAAATTAAAAAGTAAATTCAGTTATACAAATCGAAGCAAATTCCTCGTTAACTCACGAGGACTTAACGAGTAAGTGGACGTGTAAGGAACGACGAAACTTTACGACGAATGTACGTGTTTGATTATACGTTTCCTTTACGACGAAAGTTTACGTCATCTTTACGTGTAATGTTTACGTATACTTTACGACTATTTTTACGTTTATCTTACGTGGATTCTTTACGTGTATTTTACGAGGAATTATTACGTATTATTTACGTGGAAAGTTAGCGTCTACTGTACGCGGAAATCTACGTGTCCTTTACGACGAAAATTTAACCTTCCTTTTACGACGAAATGGGTCCCTCGTACTCTTACGACGAAATGGCGATTAAATATCCGTTACGACCAAACTTTAACGACAATATGTACGACGATTTAGCGAGGAAAATGGTCGTCGTTAAAATCGTGTTTTCTTGTAGTGTATGTTCAGATGAGATGATATGTCTATGTTTGATGATCTTACTCGATATGGTAATTTCTTATCAGATAATTATTAACTCTGCTTTGCTAGTGGCAGATTTAAATAGTATATGTCAAGAAGGAATGATGCATATTTAAAACTGAGCATTACCTGAAGTTAATCATGAAGAGATGATGGTCGCTGGTCATGGTAAGGAAAGTAAAGATGGAGAAGCTGATGAGTATAAGACTTATGTTGTTAGTATAAGACCTTAATGTTGTTTTTTTTTTTTGACCTTAATGTTGTTAGTGTAAGAGTCTATGTAAAATGTATAATTTATGAATTAATACAATGTATATTTTGGTTATAAATCAATTTGCAGTTTAAATATTTCATCATAAAATGAAAAGATAACACAACAACTAATATGATAGAAAAAAGAAAAATCTAATTCTAATAACAAATTCGAAAAAAAAAATTTAACTCAAGATCAAAACCCTAAACATGCCCTAAACCCCAACCCTAATATTTTTAACCTCAAGATATATAAATGTAAAACTAAAGTATAAAATGATAGTTAAAGTTTTTTATAATATACATATATATATATATATATATATATATATATAATAATTTAGGGGTTTGTATATATATAATAATTTAGGGGGGTGTATTTAAAATCCTAAACCACATATCTTATATCATACTTCAAACTTTAAACTCAAAATTTTATTTTTCAACAATTCATTTTTAAAATCCAAACTTTATACACCATAGACATTACCCTAAACCCTAAACTTTAAACTTAAACAATACATCTCGAAATCTATTCATAAAATTTGTTAAAATCTAATTTAGTTAGAACTATAAACTGTAGCACAATTCATTTTAAAAGAAAACTTGTATTTCTTTTACACTAAATGATTTCTTTCCGTAAACATATGTATCATAAGTCTAAAACAATTTCAAAGGTCCAAAATCACTATTCTCACCTTTTTATTATTTTAAAAAATTATTTCAGAAATTAAATCTTAACCCCAAAACCTAAACCTTCAAGTTTATTCTAAAACTAAATCATATACTTAATCCAAAATCTTAACCCTGACCCCTAAACCACATATCTCATTTTAACATATATCATAAAACATTAAATTTTAATTTCTAAATGAATTATGTTTCTGTAAATAAATTAAAATTTCAAATATAAAATTTAGATTTCAAAATTTAAATTATGATACCAAATTATTTAAAGCTTAAATAATTTTTATAATAGTAATAAATAAAATAAGAAGACAATTTGTATTGTTTTATTTGAACCATTGATTGATTTGAATCAATGACCTATATTCATTCTTGTATCAATCCTCACCCTTTTTTCTATTGGTTAGAAAAAATTGTGGGTGGATTGATAATCTTAACCATAGATTAGATCTTTTGAAGGGTTCAGATTTAATATTTCTGTGTTTGTTTATCTCTCTCTCTCTCCCTCTCTCACGCTTCTCACTTTCTTCGTTTCTTTCTTTCGCTCTCTCTCTCTCTCTCTCTCTCTCTCTCTCTCTCTCTCTCTGAAACAAAGAACGAGATTCAAGACCTTACAAAAAATCACACCAGAAACGAACTCTGTCTCTCCTCGTTCTCTATTTCTGTCTCAACCACTCATTTTATCTATCCTCTTATCAATGCTTCTTCTTTTCCAGATGCATATTCATGGTCTTAGTTAACACCAACCACATCTCAGGTAGTCAGGTTTGTCATATGTTCCTTGTTTTGCTTTGAGATTTTTGAATGAATGATTAGTGTTGTTTGACAAGATTGTAACTTGATTAAATGGGGATTTGACTTTAGGGACGGGGAAGAGGAAGTGGAATGGATAATGGGATGCCTGGTGGTTGTTCTTGTTCTCTATAGGTATGTATGATGCAGTCAATATTCAATAGCCATTGTTCTCTCTCTGGTTTTGAATTTGATTTGTTTGTTCTTGTTACAGGAAGAAGCAGGATATGAAGAAGCTGTGCTAGTGGAGATGGAGCAGAGCAAGAAGAAAAATAGTAAGAGGGAGAAGGAGAGAAGACAGAAGATGACGATGGGAGGAAGATGACAGAAGAAGATGAAGGCAGTGGCGTAGATTAGGTTTAGTTGGTTTATTTATTAGGTTTGGTTTAGATAGGATTGGTTTAATAAACCGGGTTTGTGTGTAAACCAATGTTAATAAATAAATTGGTATTAATTGTAAACCAGTTATTTGTATATTGTTTTAGTTTAATAAATAAAATTTAATTTTTAATTATGAATTAATTTTTAATTTAATTTTGAATTATTTAATTATGTAATATGTTTTAGTTAATTATGTTTAGGTGTAAGTTTTTTTAATTTGGTTCGGTTTGGTAATTATTTTTAATAAATTTTGGATAATTAAAAACAAATTAATAACACCAAACATTTGCTATCGTTGTATGTTTAATTATAGCACAAAGAAAAACTGCTATTAAAAGGGTTGGATCTATTATAACGGGCGATGTCAGAGCGTCCAAGGAAACGCTATTAAACATGAATCATAGCGTTTTTCGTCCGCTATTACTACCCACATTTCATTTAGTGTCCATGCCTTATACCCGTGAAAGGAAGTTGGCACCATCACTGATGAAGACTTGTACCTCTTCTTCCCAGCCATTAAGCCCTACGCTACCCACACGTAGCTCCCTTTCTCCACAGAGATCTACTCGGAGGTTGGATGGGTCAGTTTCTTTGTGGGACGTCTTCAGCACTACATAGATTTGGATTGGACCACCGGTGATTCCTCACCAAAGATTGGGATTGGAGGATTGATCACACCATTGCTTGAGTTCAAGGGTATCTCGTTGGGAAATGACGCGAAAGCCCCGAACTTCATCGATGCTCCTTACTTGAGGCAAGCCACTTATTTTAGTGGGAAGCACAAGGGCAACTACGTCTACCACTACAAGCTCAAGGGCAAAAAAGCTAAGGTTGTCCTACCAAACAGGGAGCTGACGAGTCTAGATGGGCCCTACGAGATTAGCTTCAACATTCCTAGGGGAGCCTTCCTTGGTGAGCATGGGTCCCTTAATCCCATCGGTACTTCCACAGAAGCAGAAGAAGGTAGAACAAGTTCTGTGATAGAGTCTGATCCAGAGGAAGAGGAAGACGCTGAGCCCATTTATGGACAACCTCGCTACACCTTCACACCATATTCCGTAACCCTACCTCCTGGTACCCTTCGCGACGCCCATGATCACATCAGTCGGCTCCAGAGATGGAGCAAGGCTCAGGATAGGACGATGGAAAATCTCAAAAACAAGTGCAAGGCATTTAGCAAGACAGCGAAGAGGCAAGCAAAGTCAACATCCAAGATCTTGAGGAAGATACTGATGTTTTGACTAGGGGAGGAATAGCGGGATGTAGCAGAGCGGACTTTGAGTTCCCAGACAACCCAGTACACAACCTCCACCAAACCGCTCAGCCCTTAGCTTCCCTCTCACTGAAAGACATCAACAGGTCGCTTCAGAAACCCACCCATGCTCCCCTCCTCCTCGGGCAACAAATCGCCCTCCCTTGCTGATTCTGAGGATGAGATCGAGATTGAGGAGATCTCTAGCTAGCCACGATTCGAGGCGCACATCACCATGCCAGGCGGCTACTACACCACGTTCCCACCTGACACCGATGAGTACGGGGCATCTGCCTCTGCTCGCTACCCATAGGAGGTACTCCGTAACCTTCTCTTGTATATACTAGCTTTTATTTTTCTTTTTAGGATTTCTTTTCGGTATCTCTCTCAGCTTAACAACACAGAGACTTTGTGACTTAAGTTTGGGGGAGTTACCAAGTATTTAATCTCGTTTGCTTTGATGGTTTTGAATCGAGTCTTGCATTTAGCATTTAGCATAAAAAAAAAACCAAAAAAAACATTTGAAAATTTTGAAAAAAAAATCATTTAGTTTGCATCATTTGCACTTTTAGGAGAGTTTAGAGCATATAGGTTGCATTCATTTGCATTGGGAGCAATGATTTAAAACGCCTTGTAGAGAGCACTGTCTAGCCTTGTTTAGTTCATGCACCTCTCTTAAAAACCTTGTAAGCTTCGTGCCTTGAAAACTCTCCCTGAAACTCAATCTTTTAAGCCAACTACAACCTTGAATGAACTGAATGAACTTAATTTCTTGCTCATGGTCCCTTGTGTGCTAAGTCATGAATATCCCGACTGGACAATCGATCGGCGCTGCGAAAGGTGTATCGCTCGATATCCTTATAGGATATTGATCGACTCTTTTTATGGTCAACAGACGACAGTTAAGATCAGAGATCTAGTTATTTAACCAGTGAGACATCACTGATTGTTAAGCGGCTGAGTTCTATAATATCATGCAAACAACCTGTTAGGCATCTATAGACATTATAATCCCCAATACCTGAATAAAAGCAATATGTCTAGCACTCTTCCTTATCTTATAAACAACCATCACATTGTTAGTAGAGCAACTACCTTGCTCAATTATGATTGTCATTTTACATTTCCTTCATAAAAAGCAACTTCACCTAGGATTGATTAATTAATTAGATTTAATTGGTTTCCTAGCTCCTCGTGATTCAATCCCTAAGTACTACAGTTGAACCTCTTATTTGAGAGAATAAAGCACTCTTTAGGGTAATTTGAGTGGTATCATAACTCATTACTCCAATGAGATATATTCAACTTCCTAGTAATTCTACACTGATTAATGGTTTCAAATCAAGCTTCTTACATCTTGGTTCATCCTGGTTTGATAAGAATAATGAAGATATTGCCATAGAAAGTGACAGGCTAATCTGAAATCATCTGAATAGAAAGTGGGATAGCTTCTTCCTCATAACTCCTATGAGATTTATTCAACTTCCTGGTCATTCTATACTGATTAATGGTTTCAAATCAAGCTTCTTACATCTTGGTTCCTCCTGGTTTGAAAAGAATCGTTAAGATATTGCTATATGTTCGAACAGACAAATCATGAATCATCTGAATAGAAAGTGGGATAGCTTCTTCCTCATAACTCTTATGAGATTTATTCAACATCCTGGTCATTATATACTGATTAATGGTTTCAAATCAAGCTCTTACATCTTTGTTCATCCTGGTTTGATATGAATTGTGAAGATATTGCCATATGTCCAAACAGGCCAATCTAGAATCATTTGAATAGAAAGAGGGATAGCTTCTTCCTCATAACTCCTATGAGATTTATTCAACTTCCTGGTCAATTTATACTGATTAATGGTTTCAAATCAAGCTTCTTACATCTTGGTTCCTCCTGGTTAGATAAGAATCATGAAGATATTGCCATATGTTCGAACAGATAAATCTTGAATCATCTGAATAAAAAGTGGGATAGCTTCTTCCTTATAACTCGTATGAGATTTATTCAACTTACTGGTCCTTCTACACTGATTAATGGTTTCAAATCAATCTTATTACATTTTTGTTCATCCTTGTTTGATAAGAATCATGAAGATATTGCTATATGTTCGAACATGCAAATCTGGAATCATTTGAATAGAAAGTGAGATTTATTCAACTTACTGGTCATTTTATACTGATTAATGGTTTCAAATCAAGCTCTAACATCTTGGTTCATCATGGTTTGATAAGAATAATGAAGATATTGCCATATGTACGAAGAGGTTAATCTGGAATCATCTAAATAAAAAGTGATATAGCTTCTTCCTCATAACTCTTATGAGATTTATTCAACTTCCTCGTCATTATATACTGATTAATGGTTATAAATCAATCTTATTACATTTTTGTTCACCCTGATTTGATAAGAATCATGAAAATATTGCTATATGTCCGAACTTGCAAATCTGGAATCATCTGAATAGAAAGTGAGATAGCTTATTCCTCATAACTCCTATGAGATTTATTCAACTTACTGGTCATTTTATACTGATTAATGGTTTCAAATCAAGCTTCTAATAAAACCAGAATAATGAAGATATTGCCATATGTACGAACATGTTAAACTGGAATCATCTGAATAGAAAGTGATATAGCTTCTTCCTCATAACTCCTATGAGATTTATTCAACTTCCTGGTCATTCTATACTGATTAATGGTTTCAAATCAAGCTTCTTACATCTTGGTTCATCCTGGTTTGATATGAATCATGAAGATATTGCCATATGTACGAATAGGTTACTCTGGAATTTTCTGAATAGAAAGTGGGATAACTTCTTCCTTATAACTCCTATGAGATTTATTCAACTTCCTGGTCATTCTACACTGATTAATGGTTTCAAATCAAGCTTCTTAAATCTTGGTTCATCCTGGTTTGCTATGAATCATGAAGATATTGCCATATGTCCGTACAGGATAATCTGGAATCATTGAATACAAAGTGGGATAGCTTCTTCTTCATAATTTCTATGAGATTTGTTCAACTTCCTGGTCATTCTATACTGATTAATGGTTTGATAAGTGATATACCATGATTTTGACGCGATTTTACCCATGGTATATAGATGTTTTAGATACTATTTACTACTATATAGAGTCTATTTAGCGTATTTACAGCTTCAGGGACGCTTTGGAGGAAAGTGATGATTTTGGTGTCTTTTGGAGCCTTTTGGTGCAGAACTGCACAGACGTATCAGATGTTTAGCTATGGATGAAGACCTTCCGACGGTGCTATTGAGCTGATCGTTTGACACAAGATAGATCATTTAGTTAGCTTTCCAATGCCACCGGTTTAAGGTTAATTCAATAGTTAGATCGGAAGTTATGCCCGTTTCACTGAAGAGTGGTAAGGTGCCTCGCGAGAGGAAGCTGTCGAGAAGAGGAATGCATATCGATCAATGCAACAGAGTGCATATCGATCGATTTGGATGCCAGAATGCAGGCCGAGCATATTTAATGACCGAATGAAGCCCAGAAGCCACCATAAAGTTACCAAAATACCATTGGACGACCAGAAACCCTATTTATGTGTTTTCTATGCCATTGTTGACGGCTACGCTCTTTTTACTTCATTATTCTATTGCTCTTAGTTAGGAGAGAAGGGAGGAACTCCTTCAAAGTCCTCCTGGAACTCCATTGGTTTTGGTGTTATATTATTTATGCTTTTCATATCTATTCATCTATGAGTTATGTGACAAACTTCATGTCTGAATAGATCCACCTGTTAGATTTAGGGTTCAGATAGGTTATGTGTGATTAGCCCCAAATATGAATATCTGAGAATGTGATATTCATCTTAGGAGATCATACTTAAAGCTTGTGTAGGAGTAGCTAACCTACACACAGAAATAACATCCTTGGATCTATCATTTTTGAGCCAGCAGTTTACCTGGAACAGACGACAGCTGACTGGGTGATTGTTTGGTGAACTGTATTCAACCTACGATCTGTAAAGCTTACTAGTTGATATACCATGGATATTATCCGTTTTTAACCATGGTATACTAGTGTTTTATTATATATTTAATCTCTTTTGTAGCCTGTTAGGTATGTTTTCAGATTCAGGAGCGTTTCGTGATAAAGTGATGTTTTTGGAGAATTTTGGAGTGCAAGAGATGATACACCCGAGTTGACCATTCAAGACCAAGTCGGAAGTCAACATTGCGATAAGAATCGATCGATACTCATCCAGAGTTGTCGATCGATGTAGCTGAGAAGATTCGCGTACTAGAAGATTATAATCGATCGATACACATCCAGTATTGTCGATCGATATCGAGGACGAAATGTTTTAGCCAACTACTCCACCAAAACTTCACCAAATTACAAGATTGCCCCTGACGAGTTTTTAACCTAATGAAAATGCTTAAATATTCATGCTAAGTGTTTTTGACGGCAACCTTCGAAAGAAGCAAGCTTTGAAGAGTCTAAGCAGAGAGTGTGAGAGAGAGAGACTTGAGTTTTACTTGTTTTGAGAGATTGGAGAGATTTCTCATCTCCTTTTGTATTTCTACTTTATTCTATCTATGCAATTTTTTCATCTATCCATTGTCATGAATTGCTTAGCTATGTCTGAGTAGTCTACTTGTTAGATCTAGGGTTTAAATAGGTTTGTGGGATTAGCCCCAAACTATAATTGCTAAGTTGTGATACTCATCAAATAGATTGCAACCTAAGCTTGTTCTGGAGTAGCTAACTAGAATATAGATCACTAGGATCTTTGATATCTTGAATTATCTGTTTGAACTAGTATTTCCTTGGAGAAGAGCTAACCGCCCTCCTTGAGATCTAGTGTTCATTATTGGCTCGCGCCAAGGCATATCTAGAAGCCGTCAATCGATATCCCGACAGGTGAATCGAGCGAAAGGTGTATCGATTGATATCTCTAAAGATGTTGATCGACTCTTTTTCTCTGTCAACATACGACAGTTGAGGCCAGAGATCTAGATTATTTAACCAGTGAGACATCACTGAGAGCTAAGCGACTGAGTTCTATAGTATCATGCAAGCAACTTGTTAGGTATTTATAGACATTATAATCTCCATTCCTGAATAAAAGCCCTAAGTCTAGCACTCTTTATCACATTTAAACAACCCATCATATTGTTAGTTAGAGCAACTACCTTGCTCATTTTAGGAATTTCTATTTTTTATTTCCATCATTAAAACCAACTTTACCTAGGATTGATTAGTAGATTTTATTTAATTGGTTCCCTAACTTCTCGTGATTCGATCCCTAAGTACTACAGCTGTACCTCTTATTTGAGAGAGTAAGCTCTACTGGATAATTTGAGCACTATCAAGTTTGGCGCCGTTGCCGGGGAGGTTTGATCGCTATTAGATTTAATCTTATTAATCTTATGCTTTTCTTTTTACCCCCTTTCTGATTAAAAATTTTCTTGTCTTTTCAGGTACATGCCCAGTAGTAACAGAAGCAACAGGGGAAATCAACTATTATTCTCAGAAGATCCTGCACACTTGGAACGCTCAATCCTCAAAGACCTACGCTCTGCATCGGTCGACAGAACCGCAGTACCGTCGACTGATACTCACGTTCAACCCTCGACCGATACCATTCGCCAATCCACATCGTTCGATACTACTCATCGTACATCGATCGATACTACCCCGCGAAGCATGGTTGCGATTGTTATTCTCACGCAGGGCGAGAATGGAAACCTGTATGACCAATATGGTCATCTGCGTAATGCAACAGGTCAGAAGCTAGATGCACAGGGAAATATAATCCCTGAGCCTGAAGCTAAGGTTACAGGAGAAGCTCAAACACGATCGTTGGCAGACTACAATCATCCAGACGAGTACTACACCAACATATCAGCTATTCGACTTCCAGAGATTCAGAAGCCGAACCTCGAGCTCAAGCCTCAGTACTACTCTCTCGTGTCTCAGATACCTTATTCTGGGTTATCACACGAGCATCCTATGAACCATCTGGAGAGGTTCGAGGATCTTATCGCTGCTATTCGTATGGATGGAGTCCCTGAGGACTACCTACTCTGCAAGCTCTTCAAATACTCACTGATTGGAGAAGCTTCACACTGGCTCAAGCAGCTACCTACAGGATCACTGACATCCTGGGCCGACATCAAAAACGCCTTCCTGCATAATTTCTTTGATGAGGCACGCGCTGAAGACTTAAGGAGCAAAATCGCCACTTTCGCGCAAAAGCCTAGTGAGACTTTTAAAGACGCGTGGATCAGATTTTCCAGCTAGACTGTCCACACCATGGATTCAATGAAGCACATCTGCTAAGCATTTTCTACAGAGGTATCGCCTTGAGGTATCAGATGGCTCTTGATACTGCTAGCGAGGAGAACTTCAACACTAGGAATCCAATAGAGGCTGTGAGACTTATTGAGAACCTAGCCAACAGCAGCAGCACCAAGAACACTGACTCTGACAAGAAGAAATCGGTTGCAGCCATCGGGGAAGACCAGATGAATGAAGTCAGAGCCAAGATAGATGCTTTACATGCATTTCTGGGGCAGCCAGTTTGCTCAGCTGAAGAAGGAGAGAGGCTAGAGAAGATGATACAGAGGAAGATGTGAACTACATTGGAGGTACTGGATTTCAGAGATATGGAAACCAGAGTGGAAACATAATTTTTTTTGGCAGTGGTCAGAAGAGTAACTACAACCAGAGTTCACAATATCAGAAACCCTTCACTAATAACATGAACTACGGTAACTCAGCTTACCAAAACCCTCCACCACCCACCCAGGAGAGTAAGTTCGATGCCATGATTGATAGAGTTCTAGAAGGTCATCAGAAGCTTACAGTAGACTTCAATGGGAAGATTGACTCTGTCTTTAACAATCTGACCACAAGGATATACACCATCTGCACTCAAGTTAAGAAACTTGAGACACAGATTGTCCAGACTGAAGACTCTATCAGGAGAATTGGTACTTCTAAGGAAGTAAGGAAAGGAAATAGGAAACACCACGTGAATGCCATTATAGATGATGATTTCTGGCAAGTGGTGAAACAGGAGAAGCTACAAGAAGGAGACTTTGAAGTGGAAAGTTCACTAAGTTTCGGTGGATCACAATGGTGTCGATCAACACCAACTAGTCCACATCGATCGACACCAACGATGTCATTTCCGGATACGACTGCAGATTGCAACACGGTTAGGATATTGACACATGCTGAATTCACGGCTTTGCATCCTCACCCACCCACCCACACCTACGAAGATATCGACCGACGAGACGAGCCACTCATCGATCGACACAAAGATGAGAAACGTATCGATCGACCCTTTTCTCCACCTATCGATTGACACGCACCTCTCACATACCGAGTCCAATTACCATTGATAGACAGCAACCGAATCAATGCACTCAGACCCACACCTGAACCAAAAGCTAACCCTACAGAGACTACTGGTAACCCTTCAGACACTACACCTACATCAGAGGGAACTGAAGGAAGAAGGTTAAGGAGTAGAAAGGAGAAGATTCCTAAGAACCTTAAGAGGGAAGCTAATGAAAAGGAGATTGATGGTTTCACTAAGAGAGTTATCAGAATCCCACCAGAGAAACCTTTTGAGGAGGTTTACTTCACAAGTAGATTGTGGATGTTCTTCAGAGAAACAAGGGAGGCTAAAAATGACATTAGAAGAATGTTTGACAATGTCAGAGAAGATATGAGGAAAAGGATTACTTTGAAGAAGAAGAGTGATCCTGGGAAGTTTGCAATATCCTGTGTAGTACAAGGGATTGAATTTCCTCATGCATTATGTGACACTGGTTCATCAGTCAGCATTTTACCAAAGGTCATGGCAGACCATCTGGGTCTGCAAGTAGAGCCTTCACCAGAGATCTTTATATTTGTGGATTACACTCAGAAAAACTCTGGAGGCTTGATCAGAGACCTGGAAGTTCAGATTGGTAATGCTATTGTCCCTGTGGATTTTCATGTCCTAGACATCAAGCTAAATTGGAACTCTTCCCTCTTACTTGGAAGAGCATTTATGGCTACAGTAGGAGCTATATGTGACATGAACACCAACAGAATGTGCTTGACAATGATAGATCCAGACATCCACTACGACCCTGTCAGGCTTGGCAAACCACCAGCCCAAACCGTGGTAAAAGAAGATGATCCTGGTATCCTTGCATTTTGTCATTGTGAAGTAGAGTACGAGACAGAGTACTCGGGATCGATCGACAGCACCTTAACTTCATCGATCGACACCAGCAAGTCAGAGGAGATCGACAACAAACATGGATTATCGATCGACAGAGACCCACCAGATGATGAACTCGATCTACCAGATCATTGCTATCCGAATTTCGCCATCCCACCCAGCAGTAAAGAAGATGATTACTCAGTAAGGAGTTGGGCAGATAGCGGATTTCATGAGAGTTTTGCAGTAGATATAGCTAGATCTTCCCACAGTGAAGAATATGATGCAGATTATTGGGAAGAGAGAGCTTGGGAAAACTACTTGGAGAATAATAGATTTGCAAATCAATTACCAAAATCGATCGACATCAAGCGCCCACCATCGATCGATTATCTAATTCATCCAGGAAAACGACATCGTGCAACGATCGACATAGCCAGTATCACATCGATCGATATTAACCCGGGCGACTTAAAGGACAAAATCAGAATTTCACCGATTAGGGCAACACATGGGTATATAAGGTTGACAACACCAGCCACGAAAATTCAAACCTCTACACCTTATACCCAGAAGCTTCCAGCATTCAGAAACTTAACAATGGAGGACTGCAACACCATGCACAATCGATCCAACCATGCAGCTAGACGATCACCATCGATCGCCACCACCACCTCACCATCGATCGACGCCTTCAACAGAGCTCAATCTCGATTTCATGATCCTTATGATATGAGGAATATTTCACTAACACCTGATGAATTTGGAATTTTCAGGGACATAGATGGCTATGCAAGAGCAATGGATGGAAGAGTTCTGCACATAACCAGAGAAGACATAGCAGACATCCCCCAAGTTGCTAATGGACCAGAAAACCTGTTCATACAGCAACGTGGCCATCCAGACATCCTAACTCACGTCCAGGACAACCACCACGTCACCACAAGGGAGGATACAGTTCCTCAAAGTTTCGGTCAACCCAAGAGTTCACCATCGATCGACATCGTTTCGTCACCATCGATCAACGGTGGATATCCCAGATCGATCGACAGAACAAGAGTCAGATTGCCCGACAGACGATTGGAGTTTGGACGACGTGCCTTCAATACTGATGGATCCAGGAGATTCAAATGGGAAGCAAAGGATGAATATGGTGTCTACAGAGATGATTTTGGACATGCTAGAGGAGTTGATGGTGAAATCATCACTGTTACCAAGGAGCAAATAAGGAGAACTATGGAGAGAGCATCACTTTTTCACAAAGGTTGCTTACGCCTTACCATGCAGACAGACCACCACCAGTACCCTACAGTAGAGAGGAGATAGATGATATGGTGACTGATGTATGGAGAGCTCAGGCACACCTTGAGGCAAACATGCGCACATTGGTGGAAGACACTTTCCAGCCTTTGGATATCAGCTACAACGATTTCCAGAGGGATATGGCGGAGATAAGAATGGAGCTTGGAAACTTATTAACCATGCTTGAGAAGGAAGCTACGCCACCAGTATCGATCGACACAGTACATGTACCATCGATCGACATCTGCAACACTACATCCAAGGACCAACCAGAATGTTCATCACCTAAGAAAGATGAATGGGAGATTGCTTAGATCAATACACGGATTGGAGACGTCTACAGCCCTCTCAACAACAATGTCGAATGGTTAAGCAAGAGGATCGATCTTCTACAAAAATAGCTAGCATCAATTTGCAAGAAAGATCAGGCTCAGAATGCTACTTTTCCATGGATCGACACACAGTTCTCACAGTCGATCGACACAAGGTTCGCAGCACTGGAAGATAGGATGAAAGCATACAAAGAGAAGCATGACAATTTCAGTTCACCTATCCTGCGATACATGGATACACTGTCACAGCAGCTGCACGAGCTACAATAAGACATGAGCATAGTTCAAGATCATCTTGGTCTTCGTGACAGAAACGCGACATGATCGACATGCCTAGAACGATATCGATCGACATCGAGCCACCACCAGCGAAGAGAGCATGCACTACAGCAGAAGTTGATCAGATCAAACACGAGCTGTACGAAGCTATGAATGCTATGGAGGAGAGACTCAACGAACGAAGTGATGACATTGACGATACTCTCAACGAAAGAGTGACCAACCTTTGCAGAGTCACTGGTCTATTGAAGAATGAGATACGTAGTATTCAGAGAATTCTTGAGTACCAAGGTCAACATTCAGAATCGATCGACACAGTTAATACTGAGTCGACCGACAGAACTCCCAGCGTAACGACCGACGCACAAGTTGTAGCATCGATCGACATAGAGTCCTTGGCAGATCAAGATCAGCAGATTCAAGACCAGCACGACAAAGAAGACCATGAAGAACTACCTGAGCATTCAAGATTTGATTTCTATCAGCATCAGTTTGACATGGAAGATTTGGACAGAAGGTTGCAAGTCATCAAAGCAGATTTAGCAAAGATATATCCTAGATGGACAAGATCAGATGATGCCACAAGAAACTTCACTGCTGCTGAGTCCAAAGATGAGGGAAATGTTTGCCCACCAGCAAACAACAACCCCCACTGCACCCCCTGAGTCACACACCTACCAAAGTCAAGCTAAATGACTATAACAAAGCGCTGAGTGGGAGGCAACTCACTATTAGGTTTTTTTTTATTTTCTTTTTTTCAGTTATTTTTCATTTTTGCTTTTATTTTTTCGGATTTATCTTGCAGTTTTTATAAGATCCGAGTAGAATGATGATTCCGTCGACCGACACGTACCATTCATATCGCTCGACACCACACGACCATTACTAACGATCGACGTACACCCCTACGAATCGATCGACATCTTGTCGATCAGGTTTAATCATTCTAACTTGTTATATTTATTTATTATGATTTATTTTATTTACCTCACTCCGGCTGTGTTACACTGGGACAATGTAATTTAAGTCTGGGGGGGGGGAAGTTTACTAATATGTGTTTTTATTTTGGTTTTTATTTAAAATGTTTTTCAAAATTATTTTTCACATAAGTATTAAATAGGAACATTGATATAGATTTATATTTGATTGTCTGACCACTCTTTAGCACCATTATAGATTTACTGATTGCAGATAGTACTAAAGATGCTAAAGTGGATCAACATGTCATCTATATACACTAGCTAAGATTGTTTGAAGGAACCAAAGCTGACCTCCAACAATAATACTGACTTATTTGCTTGTCTTGGGGCTTGGAAATCACTGGATCAGAATCCTCTTAGAAGTCTGGAAGGTAAAAAGTCTGTGTGTTTCTGGTTCCCTTCCTTCTCTCTCTTCGGCATTTCAAAGATCTAAGTTTATGTTATAAAAGATTGAAATGATTTCTTGAGAGGCAGAGGGGTAGGAGTGTCTCCTGCGACCCCAGTATTCTAAATCTCAAGAATGATCACACATTGTGGAAACGAGGGATAGATAAATTACCAAAGACCCCATTATTCGCTACACTTTGTCAAAAATGTATGAGTTACAATGGAAATGTCAATGAGATAGACTAGATGACCTTTGTGGAATCAAAACCTGTTGAAATTGAAACTAATAAGAGATTCAGAGAAGAGAGATGAGAGGAGAAAGGGATCAGAGAAGACAACCTGTGTGTTCAGTTACTTGTTTGAGTTGAATTCATGTGTCCTTTGATCGATACTCCCAAGGTAAAGCCTGCACTTTTATTTTATGTTAAGAAATGAGGTTAGTAGAGTGGAATGTCAGATGAGATTTGCTAAGTTGTTGACTAGATGAGTTTGGTTGCTAAGCTAGGATAAGGCATAATGAACTTCTGTGATCAGGATGTTTAGATATGAATTGCAAACCCATAGAGTGATGACGTCAATATTTCGAATCTTTGAGTTCCTACTGTTTTCAAACCTTTTCCAAAGATTATTGTTTTTGCTCGAGGACAAGCAAAGGAGTAAGTCTGGGGAAATTGATATACCATGGATTTTACCCGTTTTTAACCATGGTATACTAGTGTTTTATTATATATTTAATCTGTTTTCTAGCCTGTTAGGTATGTTTTCAGGTTCAGGAGCGTTTCGTGATAAAGTGATGTTTTTGGAGCATTTTGGAGTGCAAGAGATGATACACCCGAGTTGACCATTCAAGACCAAGTCGGAAGTCAACATTGCGATAAGAATCGATCGATACTCATCCAGAGTTGTCGATCGATGTAGCTGAGAAGATCCGCGTATTAGAAGATTATAATCGATCGATACACATGCAGTGTTGTCGATCGATATCGAGGACGAAAAGGTTTAGCCGACTACTTCACCAAGACTTCACCAAATTACAAAATTGCCCCTGACGAGTTTTAAACCTAATGGAAATGCTTAAATATTCCTGCTAAGTGTTTTTGACAGCAACATTCGAAAGAAGCAAGCTTTGAAGAGTCTAAGCAGAGAGTGTGAGAGAGAGACTAGAGTTTTACTTGTTTTGAGAGATTGGAGAGATTTCTCATCTCCTTTTGTATTTCTACTTTATTCTATCTATGCAATTCATGACAATTGATAGATGAAAGAATTGCATAGATAGAATAAAGTAGAAATACAATTCTTTCATCTATCAATTGTCATGAATTGCTTAGCTATATCTGTGTAGTCTACTTGTTAGATCTAGAGTTTAAATAGGTTTGTGGGATTAGCCCCAAACTATAATTGCTAAGTTGTGATACTCATCAAATAGATTGCACCATAAGCTTGTTCTAGAGTAGCTAACCAGAATATAGATCACTAGGATCTTTGATATCTTGAATTATCTATTTGAACTAGTATTTCCTTGGAGAAGAGCTAACCGCCCTCCTTGAGATGTAGTGTTCATTATCGGCTCGCGCCTAGGCATATCTAGAAGTCGTCGATCGATATCCCGACAGGTGAATCGATCGCCGAGCGAAAGGTGTATCGATCGATATCTCTAAAGGATGTCGATCGACTCTTTTTCTGTGTCAACATACGACAGTTGAGGCCAAAGATCTAGATTATTTAACTAGTGAGACATCACTGAGAGTTAAGCGACTGAGTTCTATAGTATCATGCAAGCAACTTGTTAGGCATTTATAGACATTATAATCTCCATTCCTGAATAAAAGCCCTAAGTCTAGCACTCTTTATCACATTTAAACAACCCATCATATTGTTAGTTAGAGCAACTACCTTGCCCATTTTAGGAATTGCTATTTTTATTTCCATCATTAAAATAAACTTTGCCTAGGATTGATTAGTAGATTTTATTTAATTGGTTCCCTAGCTCCTCGTGATTCGATCCCTAAGTACTATAGCTGTACCTCTTATTTGAGAGAGTAAGCTTTACTGGGTAACTTGAGCACTATCACTAGTAGTGCATCGATCGATACTCCTATAGAGTGATCGGTCGATAGACGCGGGATAAATGACAATTGATACATGCGACATCATATCGATCGATACATGCGACAGCAAGTCGATCGATACATGCATAAGCATATCGATCGATATGCACTCTGTTGCATTGATCGATATGCATTCCTGGTTTGATATGAATCATGAAGATATTGCCATATGTACGAACAGGTTAATCTGGAATTATCTGAATAGAAAGTGGGATAGCTTCTTCCTCATAACTCCTATGAGATTTATTCAACTTCCTGGTTATTCTACACTGATAATGGTTTAAAATCAAGCTTCTTAAAACTTGGTCCATCCTGGTTTGATATGAATCATGAAGATATTGTCATATGTCCGTACAGGATAATCTGGAATCATTTGAATACAAAGTGGGATAGCTTCTTCCTCATAATCCTATGAGATTTATTCAACTTCCTGGTCATTCTATACTGATTAATGGTTTCAAATCAAGCTTCTTACATCTTGGTTCATCCTGGTTTGATAAGAATCATGAAGATATTGACATATGTCCGAACAGGCTAATCTGGAATCATCTGTATAGAAAGTGAGATAGATTTTTCCTCATAACTCCTATGAGATTTATTCAACTTACTGGTCATTATACACTGATTAATGGTTTGAAATCGAGCTTTTTACATTTTGGTTCCTCTTGGTTTGATAAGAATTATGAAGATATTGTAATATGTCTGAACAGGCAAATCTGGAATCTTCTAAATAGAAAGTGGAATAGCTTCTTCCTCATAACTTCTATGATATTCATTCAACTTTCTGATCGTTCTACACTGATTAATGCTTTAAAATCAATCTTCTTACATCTTGGTTCCTTCTGATTTGATAAGAATCATGAATATATTGCCATATGTATGAACAAGCTAAACTGAAATCATCTGAATAGAAAGTGTGATAGCTTCTTCCTCATAACTCCTATTAGATTTATTCAACTTCCTGGTAATTCTACACTGATTAATGGTTTCAAATCAAGCTTCTTACATCTTGGTTTATCCTGGTTTGATAAGAATAATGAAGATATTGCCATATGTACGAACAGACTAATCTGAAATCATATGAATAGAAAGTGGGATAGCTTCTTCCTCATAACTCCTATGATATTTATTCAACTTCCTGGTCATTCTATACTGATTAATGGTTTCAAATCAAACTTCTTACATCTTGATTCATCCTGGTTTGATAAGAATCATGAAGATATTGACATATGTCCGAACAGGCTAATCTAGAATCATCTGTATAGAAAGTGAGATAGATTCTTCCTCATAACATCTATGATATTTATTCAACTTACTGGTCATTCTACACTGATTAATGGTTTTAACTCGAGCTTTTTACATTTTGGTTCCTCCTGGTTTGATAAGAATTATGAAGATATTGTCATATGTCTGAACATGCAAATCTGGAATGTTCTGAATAGAAAGTGGAATAGCTTCTTCCTCATAACTCCTATGAGATTCATTCAACTTTCTGGTCTTTCTACACTGATTAATGCTTTCAAATCAATCTTCTAATATCTTGGTTCCTTCTGGTTTGATAAGAATCATGAATATATTGCCATATGTACGAACAAGCTAATCTGAAATCATCTGAATAGAAAGTGGGATAGCTTCTTTCTCATAACTCCTATTAGATTTATTCAATTTCCTGGTAATTCTACACTGATTAATGTTTTCAAATCAAGCTTCTTACATCTTGGTTCATCCTGGTTTGACAAGAATAATGAAGATATTGCCATATGTACGAACAGACTAATCTGAAATCATATGAATAGAAAGTGGGATAGCTTCTTCCACATAACTCCTATGATATTTATTCAGCTTCCTGGTCATTCTATACTGATTAATGGTTTCAAATCAAGCTTCTTACATCTTGGTTCCTCCTGGTTTGATAATAATCATGAAGATATTGCCATATGTCCGAACAGACAAATCTTGAATCATCTGAATAGAAAGTGGGATAGCTTCTTCCTCATAACTCCTATCAGATTTATTCAACTTACTGGTCGTTCTACACTGATTAATGGTTTCAAATTAATCTTATTACATTTTTGTTCACCCTAGTTTGATAAGAATCATGAAGATATTGCCATATGTCCGAACATGCAAAGCTGGAATCATCTGAATAGAAAGTGGGATAGCTTTTTCATCATAACTTCTATGAGATTTATTCAACTTACTGGTCATTCTATACTATTGTTTCAAATCAAGCTTCTAACATCTTGATTCATCCTGGTTTGGTAAGAATAATGAAGATATTGCCATATGTACGAACATGTTAATCTGGAATTATCTGAATAGAAAGTGATATAGCTTCTTCCTCATAACTCCTGTGAGATTTATTCAACTTCTTGGTCATTCTATACTGATTAATGGTTTCAAATCAAGCTTCTTACATCTTGGTTCATCCATGTTTGATAAGAGTCATGAAGATATTGAAATGTGTCCGAACATGCTAATCTGGAATCATCTGTATAGAAAGTGAGATATATTCTTCCTCGTAACTCCTATGAGATTTATTCAACTTCCTGGTCATTCTACTCTGATTAAATGTTTCAACTAGAGCCTTTTACGTTTTGGTCCCTCCTTGTTTGATAAGAATCATGAGGATTTTGCCATATGTCTGAATAGGCTAATCAGAAATCATCTGAATAGAAAGTAGGATAGCTTCTTCCTCATAACTCCTATGAGATTTATTCAACATTCTGGTCATTCTATACTGATTAATGGTTTCAAATCAAGCTTCTTACATCTTGGTTCCTCCTGGTTTGATAAGAATCATAAAGATATTGCCATATGTCCGAACAAACAAATCTTGAATCATCTGAGTAGAAAGTGGGATAGCTTCTTCCTCATAACTTCTATAAGATTTATTCAACTTACTGGTCATTCTATACTGATTTAATGGTTTCAAATCAAGCTTCTAACATCTTGGGTCATCCTGGTTTGATAAGAATAATGAAGATATTGACATATGTCCGAACAGGCTAATCTGAATCATCTGTATAGAAAGAGGGATAGCTTGTAACTCATTACTCCAATGAGATTTATTCAACTTCCTAGTAATTCTACACTGATTGATTGTTTCAAATCAAGCTTCTTACATCTTGGTTCATCCTGGTTTGATAAGAATAATTAAGATATTGCAATATGTACGAACATACTAATCTGAAATCATATGAAAAGAAAGTAGGATAGCTTCTTCCTCATAACTCCTATGAGATTTATTCAACTTGCTGGTCATTCTATACTGGTTAATGGTTTCAAATCAAGCTTCTTACTTCTTTGTTCCTCCTAGTTTGATATGAATCATGAAGATACATATGTCCGAACATGCTAATCTGGAATCATCTGAATAGAAAGTGATATAGCTTCTTCCTCATAACTCCTATGAGATTTATTCAACTTCCCGGTCATTCTATGCTGATTAATGGTTTCAAATCAAGCTTTCTACATATTTGTTCATCCTGGTTTGATATGAATCATGAAGATATTGCCATATGTACGAACAGCTTAATCTGGAATTATCTGC
Organism: Raphanus sativus; assembly: GCF_000801105.2. Classification (NCBI taxonomy): domain Eukaryota; kingdom Viridiplantae; phylum Streptophyta; class Magnoliopsida; order Brassicales; family Brassicaceae; genus Raphanus; species Raphanus sativus. The sequence continues at coordinate 17,825,358 of NC_079511.1, forward strand.
ATAGAAAGTGGGATAGCTTCTTCCTCATAACTCCTATGAGATTTATTCAAATTCCTGGTTATTCTACACTGATTAATGGTTTCAATCAAGCTTCTTAATCTTGGTTCATCCTGGTTTGATATGAATCATGAAGATATTGTCATATGTCCGTACAGGATAATCTGAATCATTTGAATATAAAGTGGGGTAGCTTCTTCCTCATAACTCCTATGAGATTTATTCAACTTCCTGGTCATTCTATCCTGATTAATGGTTTCAAATCAAGCTTCTTACATCTTGATTCATCCTGGTTTAATAAGAATGATGAAGATATTGACATATGCCCGAACAGGCTTATCTGGAATCATCTGTAGAGAAAGTGAGATAGATTCTTCCTCGTAACTCCTATGAGATTTATTCAACTTACTGGTCATTCTACACTGATTAATGGTTTCAACTTGAGCCTTTTACATTTTGGTTCTTCCTGGTTTGATAAAAATCATGAAGATTTTGCCATATGTTTCAAAAGGCTAATCTGAAATCATCTGAACAGAAAATGGGATAGCTTCTTCCTCATAACTCCTATGAGATTTATTCAACTTCCTGGTTATTCTATACTGATTAATGGTTTCAAATCAAGCTTCTTACATCTTGGTTCCTCCTAGTTTGATAAGAATCATGAAGATATTGCCATATGTCCGAACAGACAAATCTTGAATCATCTGAATAGAAAGTGGGATAGCTTCTTCCTCATAACTCCTATGAGATTTATTCAACTTACTGGTCGTTCTACACTGATTAATGGTTTCAAATCAATCTTATTACATTTTTGTTCATCCTGGTTTGGTAAGAATCAGGAAGATATCGCCATATGTCCGAACATGCAAATCTGGAATCATCTAAATAGAAAGTGGGATAGCTTCTTCCTCATAACTGCTATGAGATTCATTCAACTTTCTGGTCATTATATACTGATTAATGGTTTCAAATCAAGATTCTTACATCTAGGTTCATCCTGGTTTGATATGAATCATGAAGATATTGCCATATGTACGAACATGTTAATCTGGAATGATCTGAATAGAAATTTATATAGCTTCTTCCTCATAACTCCTATGAGATTTATTCAACTTCCTGGTCATTATATACTGATTAATGGTTTCAAATCAAGCTTCTTACATCTAGGTTCATCCTGGTTTGATATGAATCATGAAGATATTGCCATATGTACGAACATGTTAATCTGTAACTATCTGAATAGAAAGTGGGATAGCTTCTTCCTCATAACTCCTATGAGATTTATTCAACTTCCTGATTATTCTACATTGATTACTGGTTTAAAATCAAGCTTCTTAAATCTTGGTTCATCCTGGTTTGATATGAATCATGAAGATATTGCCATATGTCCGAACAGACAAATCTTGAATCATCCGAATAGAAAGTGAGATAGCTTCTTCCTCATAACTCCTATGAGATTTATTCAACTTACTGGTCGTTCTACACTGATTAATGGTTTTAAATTAATCTTATTACATTTTTGTTCACCCTGGTTTGATAAGAATCATGAAGATATTGCCATATGTCCGAACATGCAAATCTGGAATCATCTGAATAGAAAGTGGGATAGCTTCTTCCTCATAACTCCTATGAGATTTATTCAACTTCCTGGTCATTCTATACTGATTAATGGTTTCAAATCAAGCTTCTTACATCTTGTTTCATCCTGGTTTGATATGAATCATGAAGATATTGCCATATGTACGAATAGGTTAATCTGGAATTTTTTGAATAGAAAGTGGGATAACTTCTTCCTTATAACTCCTATGAGATTTATTCAACTTCCTGGTCATTCTACACTGATTAATGGTTTCAAATCAAGCTTCTTAAATCTTGGTTCATCCTGGTTTGATATGAATCATGAAGATATTGCCATATGTCCGTACAGGATAATCTGGAATCATTGAATACAAAGTGGGATAGCTTATTCTTCATAATTTCTATGAGATTTGTTCAACTTCCTGGTCATTCTATACTGATTAATGGTTTCAAATCAAGCTTCTTACATCTTGGTTCATCCTAGTTTGATAAGTGATATACCATGATTTTTGACGCGATTTTACCCATGTTATATAGATGTTTTAGATACTATTTACTACTATATAGAGTCTATTTAGAGTATTTACAGCTTCAGGGACGCTTTGGAGGAAAGTGATGATTTTGGTGTCTTTTGGAGCCTTTTGATGCAGAACTGCACAAACGTATCAGATGTTTAGCTATGGATGAAGACCTTCCGACGGTGCTATTGAGCTGATCGTTTGACACAAGATAATCATTTAGTTAGCTTTGAGCCAGCAGTTTACCTGAAACAGGCGACAGCTGACTGGGTGATTGTTTGGTGAACTGTATTCAACCTACGATCTGTAAAGCTTACTAGTTGATATACCATGGATTTTACCCGTTTTAACCATGGTATACTAGTGTTTTATTATATATTTAATCTCTTTTCTAGCCTGTTAGGTATGTTTTCAGGTTCAGGAGCGTTTCGTGATAAAGTGATGTTTTGGAGAATTTTGGAGTGCAAGAGATGATACACCCGAGTTGACCATTCAAGACCAAGTCGGAAGTCAACATTGCGATAAGAATCGATCGATACTCATCCAGAGTTGTCGATCGATGTAGCTGAGAAGATCCGCGTACTAGAAGATTATAATCGATCGATACACATCCAGTGTTAACCATCGATATCGAGGACGAAATGGTTTAGCCAACTACTTCACCAAAACTTCACCAAATTACAAGATTGCCCCTGGCGAGTTTTTAACCTAATGAAAATGCTTAAATATTCATGCTAAGTGTTTTTGACGGCAACCTTCGAAAGAAGTAAGCTTTGAAGAGTCTAAGCAGAGAGTGTGAGAGAGAGAGAGACTAGAGTTTTACTTGTTTTGAGAGATTGGAGAGATTTCTCATCTCCTTTTGTATTTCTACTTTATTCTATCTATGCAATTCTTTCATCTATCCATTGTCATGAATTGCTTAGCTATGTCTGAGTAGTCTACTTGTTAGATCTAGGGTTTAAATAGGTTTGTGGGATTAGCCCCAAACTATAATTGCTAAGTTGTGATACTCATCAAATAGATTGCAACCTAAGCTTGTTCTAGAGTAGCTAACTAGAATATAGATCACTAGGATCTTTGATATCTTGAATTATCTGTTTGAACTAGTATTTCCTTGGAGAAGAGCTAACCGCCCTCCTTGAGATCTAGTGTTCATTATCGGCTCGCGCCTAGGCATATCTAGAAGCCGTCGATCGATATCCCTGACAGGTGAATCGAGCGAAAGGTGTATTGATCGATATCTCTAAAGGATGACGACCAACTCTTTTTTCTGTCAACATACGACGGTTGAGGCCAGAGATCTAGATTATTTAACCAGTGAGACATCACTGAAAGTTAAGCGACTGAGTTCTATAGTATTATGCAAGCAACTTGTTAGGTATTTATAGACATTATAATATCCATTCCTGATTAAAAGCCCTAAGTCTAGCACTCTTTATCACATTTAAACAACCCATCATATTGTTAGTTAGAGCAACTACCTTGCTCATTTTAGGAATTTCTATTTTTATTTCTATCATTAAAACCAACTTTACCTAGAATTGATTAGTAGATTTTATTTAATTGGTTCCCTAGCTCCTCGTGATTCGATCCCTAAGTACTACAGCTGTACCTCTATTTGAGAGAGTAAGCTCTACTGGGTAATTTGAGCACTATCAAGTTTGGCGCCGTTGCCCGGGAGCTTTGATCGCTATTAGATTTAATCTTATTAATCTTAGGTTTTTCTTTTTACCCCCTTTCTGATTAAAAATTTTCTTGTCTTTTCAGGTACATGCCCAGCAGTAACAGAAGCAACATGGGAAATCAACTATTATTCTCAGAAGATCCTGACACTTGGAACGCTCAATCCGCAAAGACCTACGCTCCGCATCGGTCGACAGAACCGCAGTACCGTCGACTGATACTCACGTTCAACCCTCGACCGATACCATTCGCCGATCCACATCGTTCGATACTACTCATCGTACATCGATCGATATACCCCGCGAAGCATGGTTGCGATTGTTATTCTCACGCAGGGCGAGAATGGAAACCTGTACACCAATATGGTCATCTGCGTAATGCAACAGGTCAGAAGCTAGATGCACAGGGAAACATAATCCCTGAGCCTGAAGCTGAGGTTACAGGAGAAGCTCAAACACGATCGTTGGCAGACTACAATCGTCCAGACGAGTACTACACCAACAGATCAGCTATTCGACTTCCAGAGATTCAGAAGCCGAACCTCGAGCTCAAGCCTCAGTACTACTCTCTCGTGTCTCAGATACCTTATTCTGGGTTATCACACAAGCATCCTATGGACCATCTGGAGAGGTTCGAGGGAATATGTGAACTACATTGGAGGTACTAGATTTCAGAGATATGGAAACCAGAGTGGAAACATATTTTTTTTGGCAGTGGTCAGAAGAGTAACTACAACCAGAGTTCACAATATCAGAAACCCTTCACCAATACCAGGAACTACGGTAACTCAGCTTACCAAAACCCTCCACCACCCACCCAGGAGAGTAAGTTCGATGCCATGATTGATAGAGTTCTAGAAGGTCAACAGAAGCTTACAGTAGACTTCAATGGGAAGATTGACTCTGTCTTTAACAATCTGACCACAAGGATAGAAACCATATGCACTCAAGTTAAGAAACTTGAGACACAGATTGTCCAGACTGAAGACTCTATCAGGAGAATTGGTACTTCTAAGGAAGTAGGGGAAGGAAATAGGAAACACCACGTGAATGCCATTATAGATGATGATTTCTGGCAAGTGGTGAAACATGAGAAGCTACAAGAAGGAGACTTTGAAGTGGAAAGTTCACTAAGTTTCGGTGGATCACAATGGTGTCGATCAACACCAACTAGTCCACATCGATCGACACCAACGATGTCATTTCCGGATACGACTGCAGATTGCAACACGGTTAGGATATTGACACATGCTGAATTCACGGCTTCGCATCCTCACCCACCCACCCCCACCCACCCACACCTACGAAGATATCGACCGACGAGACGAGCCACTCATCGATCGACACAAAGATGAGAAACGTATCGATCGACCCTTTTCTCCACCTATCGATTGACACGCACCTCTCACATACCGAGTCCAACTACCATTGATAGACAGCAACCGAATCAATGCACTCAGACCCACACCGAAACCACAAGCTAACCCTACAGAGACTACTGGTAACCCTTCAGACACTACACCTACATCAGAGGGAACTGAAGGAAGAAGGTTAAGGAGTAGAAAGGAGAAGATTCCTAAGAACCTTAAGAGGGAAGCTAATGAAAATGAGATTGATGGTTTCACTAAGATAGTTATCAGAATCCCACCAGAGAAACCTTTTGCGGAGGTTTACTTCACAAGTAGATTGTGGATGTTCTTCAGAGAAACAAGGGAGACTAAAATTGACATTAGAAGAATGTTTGACAATGTCAGAGAAGATATGAGGAAAACGATTACTTTGAAGAAGAAGAGTGATCCTGGAAGTTTGCAATATCATGTGTAGTACAAGGGATTGAATTTCCTCATGCATTATGTGACACTGGTTCATCAGTCAGCATTTTACCAAAGGTCATGGCAGACCATCTGGGTCTGCAAGTAGAGCCTTCACCAGAGATCTTTACATTTGTGGATTACACTCAGAAAAGCTCTGGAGGCTTGATCAGAGACCTGGAAGTTCAGATTGGTAATGCCATTGTCCCTGTGGATTTCATGTCCTAGACATCAAGCTAAATTGGAACTCTTCCCTCTTACTTGAAAGAGCATTTATGGCTACAGTAGGAGCTATATGTGACATGAACACCAACAGGATGTGCTTGACTATGATAGATCCAGACATCCACTACGACCCTGCCAGGCTTGGCAAACCACCAGCCCAAACCGTGGTAAAAGAAGATGATCCTGGTATCATTGCAGTTTGTCATTGTGAAGTCGAGTACGAGACAGAGTACTCGGATCGATCGACAACACCTTAACTTCATCGATCGACACCAGCAGTCAGAGGAGATCGACAACAAACATGGATTATCGATCGACAGAGACCCACCAGATGATGAACTCGATCTACCAGATCATTGCTATCCGAATTTCGCCATCACACCCAGCAGTAAAGAAGATGATTACTCAGTAAGGAGTTGGGCAGAGAGCGGATTTCATGAGAGTTTTGCAGTAGATATAGCTAGATCTTCCCACAGTGAAGAATATGATGCAGATTATTGGGAAGAGAGAGCTTGGGAAAACTACTTGGAGAATGATATATTTGCAAATCGATTACCAAAATCGATCGACATCAAGCGCCCACCATCGATCGATTATCTACTTCATCCAGCAAAACGACATTGTCCAACGATCGACATAGCCAGTATCAACATCGATCGATATTAACCCGGACGACTTAAAGGACGAAATCAGAATTTCACCGATTAGGGCAACACATGGGTATATAAGGTTGACAACACCAGCCACGAAAATTCAAACCTCTACACCTTATACCCAACAGCTTCCAGCATTCAGAAACTTAACAATGGAGGACTGCAACACCATGCACAATCGAACCAACCATGCAGCTAGACGATCACCATCGATCGCCACCACCACCTCACCATCGATCGACGCCTTCAACAGAGCTCAATCTCGATTTCATGATCCTTATGATATGAGGAATATTTCACTAACACCTGATGAATTTGGAATTTTCAGGGACCTAGATGGCTATGCAAGAGCAATGGATGGAAGAGTTCTGCACATAACCAGAGAAGACATAGCAGACATCCTCCAAGTTGCTAATGGACCAGAAAACCTTGTTCATACAGCAACGTGGCCATCCAGACATCCTAACTCACGTCCAGGACAACCACCACGTCACCACAAGGGAGGATACGGTTCCTCAAAGTTTCGGTCAACCCAAGAGTTCACCATTGATCGACATCGTTTCATCACCATCGATCGACGGCGGATATCCCAGATCGATCGACAGAACAAGAGTCAGATCGCCCGACAGACGATTGGAGTTTGGACGATGTGCCTTCAATACTGATGGATCCAGGATATTCAAATGGGAAGCAAATGATGAATATGGTGTCTACAGAGATGATTTTGGACATGCTAGAGGATTTGATGGTGAAATCATCACTGTTACCAAGGAGCAAATAAGGAGAATTCTGGAGAGAGCATCACTTTTTCACAAAGGTTGCTTACGCCTTCAGAACACATACGCCCTTACCATGCATACAGACCACCACCAGTACCCTACAGTAGAGAGGAGATAGATGATATGGTGACTGATGTATGGAGAGCTCAGGCACACCTTGAGGCAAACATGCGCACATTGGTGGAAGACACTTTCCAGCCTTTGGATATCAGCTACAAGGATTTCCAGAGTGATATGGCTGAGATAAGAATGGAGCTTGGAAACTTATTACCCATGCTTGAGAAGGAAGCTACGCCACCAGTATCGATCGACACAGTACCTGTACCATCGATCGACATCGGCAAGACTACATCCAAGGACCAACCATAATGTTCATCACCTAAGAAAGATGAATGGGAGATTGCTTAGATCAATACACGGATTGGAGACGTCTACAGCCCTCTCAACAACAATGTCGAATGGTTAAGCAAGAGGATCGATCTTCTACAGAAATAGCTAGCATCAATTCGCAAGAAAGATCAGGCTCAGAATGCTACTTTTCCATGGATCGACACACAGTTCTCACCGTCGATCGACACAAGGTTCGCAGCACTGGAAGATAGATGAAAGCATACGAAGAGAAGCATGACAATTTCAGTTCACCTATCCTGCGATACATGGATACACTGTCAGAGCAGCTGCACGAGCTACAATAAGACATGAGCATAGTTGAAGATCATCTTGGTCTTCGTGACAGAAACGCGACATCGATCGACAGGCCTAGAACGATATCGATCGACATCGAGCCACCTCCAGCGAAGAGAGCATGCACTACAGTAGAAGTTGATCAGATCAAACACGAGCTGTACGATGCTATGAATGCTATGGAGGAGAGACTCAACGAACGAAGTGATGACATTGATGATACTCTCAACGAAAGAGTGACCAACCTTTGCAGAGCCACTGGTCTATTGAAGAATGAGATACGCAGTATTCAGAGAATTCTGAGTACCAAGGTCAACATTTCAGAATCGATCGACATAGTTAACACTGAGTCGACCGACAAAACTCCCAGCGTAACGACCGACGCACAAGTTGTAGCATCGGTCGACATAGAGTCCTTGGCAGATCAAGATCAGCAGATTCAAGACCAGCACGACAAAGAACAACATGAAGAACCTACCTGAGCATTCAAGATTTGATTTCTATCAGCATCAGTTTGACATGGAAGATTTGGACAGAAGGTTGCAAGTCATCAAAGCAGATTTAGCAAAGATATATCCTAGATGGACAAGATCAGATGATGCCATAAGAAGCTTCACTGCTGCTGAGTCCAAAGATGAGGGAAAATGTTTGCCCACCAGCAAACAACAACCCCACGCACCCCTGAGTCACACACCTACCAAAGTCAAGCTAAATGACTATAACAAAGCCTGAGTGGGAGGCAACCCACTATTAGGTTTTTTATTTTTCTTTATTTCAGTTTTTTCATTTTTGCTTTTATTTTTTTCGGATTTATCTTGCAGTGTTTATAAGATCTGAGTAGAATGATGATTCCGTCGACCGACACGTAACCATTCATATCGTTTGACACCACACGACAATTACTAACGATCGACGTACACCCCTACGAATCGATCGACATCTTGTCGATCAGGTTTAATCATTCTACACTTGTTATATTTATTTATTATGATTTATTTATTTACCTCATCAGGCCGCTGTGTTACACTGGGACAATGTAATTTAAGTCTAGGGGGGAGTTTACTAATATGTGTTTTTATTTTTTGGTTTTTATTAAATGTTTTTCAAAAATTATTTTTCACATAAGTATTAAATAGGAACATTGATATAGATTATATTTGATTGTCTGACCACTCTTAGCACCATGTCTAGATTTACTGATTGCAGATAGTACTAAAGATGCTAGTGGGGATCAACCTGGTCATCTATATACACTAAGCTAAGATGTTTGAAGGAACCAAAGCTGACCTCCAACAATAATAACTGACTTATTTGCTTGTCTTGGGGCTTGGAAATCACTGGATCCGAAATCCTCTTAGAAGTCTGGAAGGTAAAAAGTCTGTGTATTTCTGGTTCCCTCCTTCTCTCCTCTTCGGCATCTCAAAGATCTAAGTTTAGGTTATAAAGATTGAAATAATTTCTTGAGAGGCAGAGGGGTAGGAGTGTCTCCTGCGACCCCAGTATTCTAAATCTCAAGAATGATCACACATTGTGGAAACGAGGGATAGGTAAATTACCAAAGACTCCATTATTCGCTACACTTTGTCAAAAATGTATGAGTTACAATGCAAATGTCAATGAGATAGACTAGATGACCTTTGTGGAATCGAAACCTGTTGAAATTGAAAC